>NC_090266.1:272528716-272838321 GCF_040414725.1 Anabrus simplex
TGCGAATAATTGTAAACCGGTTGCTCGAAGCTGATCTCACCCATATAGTCTGGTCCACTAATTCGAATTTACCACCAACAGCGGTCAAATACATTTGTCAAGTGCTCCTTTACTCCTTGATACTGGATGCTTCTAGATGCTGCGAGAGTTGTTTGTGACCAGTAGTGTCAGTTTTCCGAATTTAGACTAATGTCCATAAATATGGCTAACATCGAATGATTTATTTCAGTGTTATACCTCCACTATACACCTCTTAGTATTCGCCTATATCACTGTTTCTCTTGGTTACTTATTGATCACTTATATTATTTTGTACTTTCACTCGACTTTTTCCCTGATACTTTTCCCATGTTTACTTTCTTCCGCCATGCGCCACGAACTACAAGCAGAAGAAACTCGTCCACTCAAAGCACCAGTATCGGAATTAACTGAAATAGTGCCCATGACAACATAAAATATTGATGATGCTGTACACAATATGGACAATTGGAAACCTTCTGGTACAGACCAGATATAGGCTATAACGAACATCTAAAAGCAGCAATGGAAATACTGAAGATTTGTTAGTCTAAATTTGGAAAACTGACGCTACTGCTTGGAGAGACTTGGGCATCGTTGATGAACGAATTTATCAGGGGAGGAAGAATTTCACATGAAGGTGGTGTGCAAGGGCAAAGGCGAGGTGGGAGAACTGGATGCGTACAGAGGCATTATACTTGAATGTAATATTTTTTAATGTTTGTACAATGATTCGTACAAAGATACCAACAGTGCTTGTAGACCAATATATCCCTGAATATCAATTTGGTTTCAGGAAGGGCAGACTTCCCTCCAAACAGTGAAATGGTTACAGCAAGATATTGAGGCAGCACACATCGCACCAGGCGGGAAACATGATGTAGACTTCATTGACTTTTCCAAAGCTTTCGACATGCTGAATAGGGCTATTGAATTGAAAAAATAGAACAATTGATCGTAAAGAATCTTTACAGCAACAATAAAATACATTGCAATTTACAAGGTCTTCATACAGTATAGCGCATCAGGATACGCAGCAATAACACAGACTTATGGAATTCTACAAGGGGTCCCACTAACCCCACTACAGCAGATATAATGCAATGCATAAGCGGTGGCGTGAAGCTTTGTGTATATGCTGATGTTATGATGTTTGCAGCAAACCAAGGAGGTGAACTGCAAAGATCTTTTGACCATATGGTATCATGGGCAAAGGAAAATGACCTCATGTTGAATGATCAAAATACTGTGTAGGCCTACCTGATTTTCAGAAAAGGGGAGGACCAACAGCGACAGACCAAATAACTTATAATTGTTAAAACCTGGCAAGAGTTGGTAACTTCAAGTACTTGGGAATCATTTTCCAAACCAGAGATAATGTCCTTACTCAACACAAAGCAGACAGCAACCAAAGCAATGCTAGACAATAAAGATTTAAGTAAAACTGGCTGATGTGCCCGTGCTTCGCTACGGGATTCTCAGAAAGACTGACTTTGTGGTTTTCCTAACTGAAGTTAACATAGGTCATTAAAAAAACGTCAGTAGGAATCTAGCGATTAAAAGCAATGTTATCATATAAAACACTCGATCAAATAAAAACCGCACATTTTCTCACTTTTAACGAATAGTACTACGGTGCCGATCTAACAGTCGTAAGTTCCAGAGCTGGAATAACCAGGTCGCAGATTGCCTTGAACACCCCTCTGCCATTATTCCGTTAAATATGCACACTGCTCACTCCAAACTGTGCCTCAGGGTAGGGATTGAATAGATCGAATGCTATAATGAACCAGTGAGTTACGTACCAGTAGTATCAGAAAATTTATGAACCAGAGGAATGGTATGCTAAATAAGAAAGTTATCTAACTCCCCAGATACTTCCCGCCAATTTTTCAGGGAGGCTGTTACACTTGCTACGACCGGGCGAGTTAGCGTGTGCTTAGGGACGCTTAGCTGTGAGCTTGCGACCGGGAGATAGTGGATTCGAACCCCACTGTCGGCAGCCCAGAGGATACATTCCGTTATTTCCATTGTTCACACCAGGCAAATGCTAGGGCTGTACCTTAATTAAGGCCAACACCGCTTCCTTCACACTCCTAGACCTTTCCTATCCCATCGTCGCCATAAGACCTATCTGTTTCAGTGCGACGTAAAGCAAATTTAAAAAAATATACGGTACGCAGCAGTAATCCTGTCTATCGGAGATGAGTGGCAACGGAAGACACAAAGCACATTACAACAAACAACGGTCAATGTAATGTTATTGTTGATCAATTATATGAGCTTTCTATAATATAGGGCTTCACATTTAGTTTTCTTTCGACTCTGTGATATTAGGGTGTCGTAAAAAATATTTATAGTGTAGACTGTAGTTCATTATTCTCAGATTTACATACCGATTTTCATTAAAATCTGTTTACCAATCTTCTTGTGACCCGGCGCTGATATACACTTAGTAACAAAAATCCAAATTCATGAATATATCTGTGATCACAGCCGGTACGGTAACAATGTTTAAGACATAAACAATCTGAAATTTATTACTATATAACTTTAGTTATGTAGTATTTATCGATACGACCACTAATAAATACTTGAGAATTAAATGTTAGGCCTTCCCCTAAACTACCATTTCACTCAGCGTGAATAAAATTATTTATCACCTAGATTACTAGATTATAGCGACATATACCTCAACTTTTCATACCGATTTTCATCAAGATAGGACAATTAATAACATAAATATTTCAGAATTAACTTTTAGGCCTTCTCCTAAACTACCATTTCATTCAGCGTAAATAAAATTATTTATGGCCTAGATTGTAGTGACTTATTCTCTGACTTTGTATACCAATTTTCATTCAATTATCTTCAGCCGTTTTCTCGTGATGCGTGTACAGACAGACAGACAGACAGACAGACAGACAGACAGACAGACAGACAGACAGACAGACAGACAGACAGACAGACAGACAGACAGACAGACAGACAGACAGACAGACAGAAATTACGGAAAATTAAAAATGCATTTCCTTGTAACTGTGGACACGACTGATACAGAAATACCATTATTTTAAAATTCTGAGCAATGTACAGACAAAACTCTTATTTTATATACTTATATAGATTACACTTCAGGCCTTCTCCTAAACTACCATTTCACTCAATGAAAATAGAATTATTCATGTCCTAGATTATAGCGACTTATTCGCCGACTTTGCATACCAATTTTCGTGAAGATACGACCATTAATACAATAAATATTTCAAAATTAAATTTTTTTGCTAGTTGCTCTACGTCGTACCGTCACAGATAGGTCTTATGGCGACGATGGGACAGGAAAGGGCTAGGAGTGGGAAGGAAGTGGCCGTGGCCTTAATTAAGGTACATCCCCAGCATTTGCCTGGTGTGAAAATGGGAAACCACGGAAAACCATTTTCAGGGCTGCCGACAGTGGGCTTCGAACCTACTATCTCCCGAATACTGAATTAAATTTTAGGCCTTCCCCTAAACTACTATTTTCCTCAGCGTGAATACAATTATGTATAGCCTATATTGTAGCGACTTATTTCCACCTTTGTCTACCGATTTCAATTAAGATACGACCACTAATAATATAAATATTTGAACATTAAATTAGGCATACCCCTAAACTGCCATTTCACTCAGCGTGAATACAATTATTTATGGCCTAGATTATATCGACTTAATACCCCGACTTTGCATACCAATTTCATTAAGACACGACCACTAATAACAAAAAATATTTGAGAATTAAATTTCAGGCCTTCCCCTAAACTACCATTTCACTCAGCGTGAATAAAATAATTTATAGCCTAGATTGTAGTGGTTCATCATCCGACTTTACATTCCGATTTTCATTAAATTCTCTTCAGTCGTTTTCTCGTGATGCGTGTACAGACAGACAGACAGACAGACAGACAGACAGACAGACAGACAGACAGACAGACAGACAGACAGACAGACAGACAGACAGACAGACAGACAGACAGACAGACAGACAGACAGACAGACAGACAGACAGAAATTACGGAAATTAAAAAAATGCATTTCCTTGTTACTGTGGACATGACCGATACAGAAATACCATTCTTTTCAAATTCTGAGCAGTGTACAGACAAAACTCTTATTTTATATATATAGATGTCTGTTCAAGCCGCGACAAAATTCTTCAACATTAAGATTACGCCTATTGCCACATTTGGTCTTATATGGGAACACCTAAATACCAATCACCTGAGACAAATAGGGAAATTAAAAGCCGCATACTTAAAGAAGACTTTGGGACTGTCAAATTATTCACGGTCCCTATTAGTGTATGTATTGACAAGAGAACTTATTATGATTGAGGAACTTCGTTTCATGATGTAGTTACCATTCAAAACCAGCCACGGAGGATTACTGACGGAACTACAACAAAAGAGACGGGACATATGGCCAGATTTCTATTCGATGGACGCAATGACGACCAAATAATGGATGAGGGCTTATTACGAACTGTGACACATAGTGAGATGATTGGCTGCGCATGGCTTCCATTTTAAGATATGGAAAACAAAGGTTCCATTCATGACTGTGTGTGTGAAGGGAATGATCACATATGCGATAGGTACCATGGGATTAGCCACCCTTAGAGAGGGTAACTATTACACAGTTTTCCACAGACGAGTAATTGCGAATCTTTGTAATTAATGTTAACTTTCGTATGGCCATTGACTGCAATAAGACTATTAATTAATCAATCATTTTGTCAAAATTTCCTAATTAATAATGTGGTAATTTTCTTCTCAGCTTTGAAATATGGCATGGGAAATAACACGATGTGCATTTTTAAGGCAGTATTTGACGAAATATAGAAGATACTTAATACTTTTACAGTGGTAAACAAAGGCAACGTTCCTACTGTATGATACCCCTTGAAATATTACACTGCAAAATTGTAGTTTAAGATTGAATAGGCTTGTTTGGTGCTGCGAAAACTGAAAATGAACTCTAGAACTTGCGAGAGCATTAACTTTTTAAGAAGGAAGGACACTTTCCTGTTTCGACTTAGTTAATGCAGCTGAAAGGCTTTTCAGTTGTTGAACACACTAGTTCAAAATATAACAAGGTATACGTAAGTTCGGGGGATCCCGACATGCGGGAAAACTCGACACTTTCAAATTTATCGCTGTACTCCACAGGTCAAATTTTAACCATATTCCTTGAAAGCGTGTGTTTATGTGCTCACGCTCAACCTTTCAGTTGAAGATTTTCACAATAACTACAAGCCACCTGAACAGTTGAAGGTGAGTAAGCAAGTGACCTTTGATTAAAAGGAAGCTTACTGTACTACAATGTACTGAATAGATAGATATGCGGTATTTGTAAGATCATGTTTTAGGTTAAGCGTATTAAGCAAGGTTTGGGGAAGCGGCCGTGTCATGGGAAAACAGCTAAATCCTCTGGTTGGCAAGTTCTACCACCTCATGCCTTCTGGGAGATTTTGATACGACAAGCTGGGAGATAGTGACAGTATCGACCTATCGACATATCCCTGAATCACTAAATTAAGATAGATTTTTGAGGGGCAGGGTTTAATGCTGCATTAATAATCCAGCTTTGTAGAATTAATCAATGATGATGACTATTTAATGCACGAGAATATTGATAATCTACCAAGCGAGTTGGCTGTGCTATTAGGGTCGCACAACTGTGGGCTCGCACTCGGGAGCCCTGAAAATGGTCATCTGTGGCTTCCCATTTTCACACCAGGCTGTACTTTAAGGAGAGGTTGTACCTTGTACACTGACAAAGTTAAATTTGTCTCATTTAGGTACATTTATCTCAAGAACTATGCGTGATAAGAAAGTAACCTTTTAGTGGCTGGTAAAGTATGATTGTCTCCTCCAAACGCAATTTTTATAGCTAGATAGTTTGCACAATTAAGGTTTTTAGAAATCATTTTGTAAGTTACTATAAAATCCATATTTTAATTTAATTAACTGATCTGGATGTGCTTTATAAGGCGTAAGCTTTAAGAACAGAGATGCTGTGCCTTCCGCCCCACAGCACCCAGCGCTGCTAGTCTTCTCTTGAGGTACCTTATTTCTAGAGATTCAAATATTTTTACAATGAGGCCACCAAGAACTTTGTTTGCACTCACCCGGTGAAAGTAATCACAAAAGGTAATTTTGGAAACCTCTAAAGCTGATTATGAACAACTCAGCAACATCTGGATTATTTATCAGTGGATTTCGGAAACGTAGCATTATGAACTTTCCTAAGTTCCGATATTATCACAATCTGGGAAATGAAGAGGAATAAGAGCACAAGAATCTGCCACGGTAACTTCACAGAATTACAGAGGAAACTTAAGGAAGAGAAAACGCCAAAATTTAAAAAAATTCTTCAAATAAAAAGACACTAACCAGAATTTGCCATAATTGCTCAGAGATTTACTGCACAGTATATGATGACTATTTCTATGACGGAGCATGGGTACTTGAGCCTTATATGGCAGAGCAGCAGTGAACAGGGGGTTTAATTTAGACCACAGCCGAAGCTATTTCAATGGAAGATCTGTTCAAATGTTATTCCTGTACATTACATGTCCATAGAATGTGGCAAATAAAAGCTACAAATATCATGAGAAATACTTTGAAGATAATTCACTTAGTATTTAGGTTTAAATATAAATATTTCCTCTATTCCAAAGAGGATCAAGAGGTGACACCCATTCTAAAATAGCTACGCAACTGTATAGAAATAATTTTCTCTTATATTTGTCGACTGTAAAGCGATGGAATGTTCTGCATCAAATGGAACAGAGAAAGACGAAATTATTTTTTGTGAAACAGTTTGTTTTCCTCTCTGAATACTTTCAAACAGTATCTACAATCTTTCCCAGAATCAAATGTAATAAATTCCAAATGTCCGACTCGTTGGCTGAATTGTCAGCGTACTGGCCTTCGGTTCAGAGGGTCCCGGGTTCGATTCCCGGCCGGGTCGGGGATTTTAACCTTCATTGGTTAATTCCAATGGCCCGGGGGCTGGGTGTTTGTGCTGTCACCGACATCCCTGCAACTCACACACCACACATAACACTATCCTCCACCACAATAACACGCAGTTACCTACACATGGAAGATGCCGCCCACCCTCATCGGAGGGTCTGCCTTACAAAGGTTCACTTGGCTAGAAATAGCCACACGAAATTATTATTAATTCCAAATGAAATGTTGTTGGATCATAGCGTGTTAAACCATCTTATGCATTACTGAAGGGTTAAATTGTAGAAGTGTAGAAAGTATGTTCCATTGATCTGAATTTGAAATTATTGTTTTTGGTCATGTTTAAAGACATCCGTCGGTAAGTTTCAGTAAGACAACTTCAGGTGACAACTATTTATTTTTTTTGAAGATAAGTATGGAATTCCATCATGAAAGGTCTCTGCTAGTGTTCAAAGTGGAAAATAGGGTTTCACGTTCAACTCACGGATTTAAATTTAAGTCGCCATTTTCTCGTGAGGGACCGCAATGATGCTTACTGATGAACTGCTGCTAGTCGGGAGGTAGGTCTACTAAATATTGCAATGAATGTATAGAAAATGGGACGCCGAAAGGCATAAAGATATAAAATATGTTGTGTACTTCCGACATAGACAAGACTAGAAAACGATCGATACCTCATTTGGATGTGCCTGGAAGAACGATCTGCTTCATTTTCCGCTCGGTTTTAGCCCCGCAAAGGTAACGATATATTCTTCTGGGACTCTTCTGAGACTGCCTTTGTCATATCCGCTTTCAAAATGCATGGGGTTTCGGTAAATAACGCAGTCATTTTTTTTTACTTCTGACAAATTGCACTTGCATACAAGTTGAAATTAAAGGCAGACACTTTGACCTATTCAAGACAGTAAAAGTCGCTAAGAATGAATCAGGACGGGAGAGATCGATATAATGTCTTGTCACAGGATCACAAATTCTGTTGCTCATGAGAAAAGAACCACTCTCTAATGTCCACCATGAGGCCTAAAATACTTGTGTCGGAAGCTAGTGATTGAGAATGTCATATAGAGAAGGGTAATGCAAACAAGGTGAGGTACAGAAGTAATGTACATATCTTTAAAAAGTTGCAGCTATGTTTGAAGCAGAAGTATTAGAGGCCAAAACTGGACCAAAACGGGATATAATATCCTGTAGCCTTTATTATTTATTACGAAGGTGAAAGGGACCATGTTTGCAGCTAAAGGAACGTGGTAGGAAACAGCAACGAATACAATGCTTAAATGCGGATGACACTGAGACTCTGAGAACGATACCTAAATAAGACTGCTGCGATGCATGGAAAGGTTAAGTAGGCGGAAATGATAGTTAGTATATAAAAAGTACGATAACAGTGATAGAAAGAGGAAATGGAAAAGAGAAAGGAGAAATCCGAATAGAAGATCTAGAAGTAGTAGTCAGCGTCAAGAACTTTTAAAAATTCCATGGCACTAAAGCCGTGAAGGGCCTTGGCCTACCAAGTGACCGTTGCTCAGCCCGAATGTCTGCAGATTACGAGGTAACGCATGGTCAAGGTGATGAATCCTTTCACAGCCGTTATTCTTGATTTTCTAGACTGGGGTCACCATCTCACCGTCAGATAGCTCCTCAATGATAATCATGTAGGCTGAGTTGACCTCGGGCCAGACCTCACATCCTGGTAGAAATCACTGATCTGACCGGGAATCGAACTCGGGGCCTCCGGGTGAGAGACAGGTACGCTACCCTAGACCGCGAGGCCGACACATCACGTAATTAGTGAGTGAATTAAGGAAGAAATAAAGACTGGAGATGGACATCAGCAGTATGCTATAACTTAGGAGCGTTTTCTGTCCCATGGTACAAAATTCAGAACGGAACAGAGATGTACCAATGAAGGTTACGTCGGTACACGGCGCACCACATACCAAAAATGCAAAAGCTTCTAACATTTTACAAGGCCTCGCCGGACCTGGGAAAATGCCGCACTGCCATGGTCCCCTCCATATGAAAAAAGAAGTCATAATCTCAACTTTCAATCAGTTCACTTTGTGTTTTATTCATATATCAAGCAGCATGTTTTTTAATATACGCTGTCATCAAATGGGTTTGTACAGTGAAGCCTGGTAAAGACTGCGGGGACTCGCGAACGGCCAACCTGTCTCTGGATTACGGGTGTTAATGAGTGCCGGAAAAGAGAATAGTTTATTAAAAATTATACTTTTCTCAACGAAAGCTCTTCTATCTGTGTATTTTTTATCTTGTGTGTTTCTAATCTAACTTATAAAATAGTATCGTACAAAGTGAGTGGCTACTAAGTTTGTGTCATATAGCTGTAGGCTTACATTCGGGAGATAGTGGGTTCGAATCCCACTGTCAGCAGCCCTGAATATAGTGTTCCGTAGTTTCGCATTTTTCACACCAGGCAAAAATTTGGGTCTGTACCTTAATTAAGACCACGACCGCTTCCTTCCTACTTCTAGCCGTTTCCTATCCCATCGTCGCGATTGACCTGTCTAAGGCATTTCATAAGGTGGACCACGGGAGACTACTGTTAAAAATGAGTGCAACTGGACTAGACAAAAGAGTGACTGAATGTGTGCATATATTTCTACAAAATAGAACTCAGAGAAGTTTCACCTGACCCTGTAATTATTAAGAGGGAAATTCATTTTATGTCAGTATTGGACCTTTACGTTATATATATATATATATATATATATATATATTGCATTTGCTCTGTCAGTCAGTGTATATATATATACTGTTTATACATGATATAAGTAAAGAAATGGAATCAGAGGTAAGGCTTTTTGCGGATGATGTTATTCTGTATACAGTAATGCATAAGTTACAAGAATGTGAGTAACTGAAAAATGACCTCGATTATGTTGCAAGTTTCACAAGTCGGAAAAGTCCTCTCAGTGTAATTACTGCATTGATGGGGTGAAAATTCCTTATGGATATCATTGTTAATTACCTAGGTGCTAATGTAACGAAAAATATTCATTGGCGTAATCACATAAATTTGATTGTAAATAACGGGGTACAGATCTCTGCACATGGTTATGGGGGTATTTAGGTGTTGTAGTAAGGATGTAAAGGAGAGGGCATATAAGTCTCTGGTAAGACACCAACTAGAATATGGTTCCAGTGTATGGGACCCTCACCATGATTTCTTGATTCAAGAACTGGAAAAAATCAAAGGAAAGCAGCTCGATTTGTTCTGGGTGATTTCCGACAAATGAATGGCGTTACAAAAATGTTGCAAAGTTTGGTTCTGGAAAGAGTTGGGTGAAAAGAAACGAGCTGCTCGACTAAGTGGTATGTTCAGACCTATCAGTGGAGAGATGGCGTGTGGACGAATAAGTTTGAGAGGCATCTTTAAAAGTAGGAATGATCACAATATGAAGTTAAAGTTGGAATTCAAGAGGACAAATTGAAGTAAATATTCCTCTATAGGAAGGGGAGTTAGGGATTGGAATAACGTACCAAGGGGGATGTTCAATGAATTTTCAATTTCTTTGCAATCATTCATGAAAAGGCTAGGAAAACAACAGAATAGGAAATCAATTTGCCACCTCGGCAACTGCCCTAAATGCAGATCAGTGATGACTGATTGATTGATTGATTGATTGATTGATTGATTGATTGATTGATTGATTGATTGATTGATTGATTGATTGATTGATTGATTGATTGATTGATTGATTGATTGATTGATTGATTGATTGATTGATTGATTGATTGATTGATTGATTGATTGATTGATTGATAGATCTATCTGTGTCGGTCCGACGGTAAGCAAATGTAGTAAAGAAGAGGAAAATATATATGCAGGAACATATGCTGCACCACGATTTTATTACATTTCGCGTCCATCCATTGGTTAGCGACAAAGGAAAATTCAAATACAGGTACCAGAATTTAAATTTCTGTGGTGAATAATTCAGATTACTATGAGATATGAGGACAAATTAAAATACATAGAAAGATATAACCGTGAAATTGTTTAAATGAGGAAATGGATATAAATACTCAGTACTGTGTGGTTTTAATCACATCAAGGGGTTGAAGAAAGAAGAAAAATGCCAAAACGAAGTATGAAAATACAAATGAAAGGTAAGAGAAAGTGAGGAATACCCTGAATTACGACGCTGGGCCAGCTTAAGATCCGCATGAGATAACGGACTGAAAACTTAATAATAAAGTTATTTGTTTAACGTCAACGTCTCCTCTGCTATTGCGGGTTTTAGGTGATGTTGGGTTTCTGAAATTCGCCCTGGAAATGGGTATCTTTAAAGTGCCGAAAATAATAATGATATTGGGTTTACGTCCCACTGACTACGTTTTCGGTTTCAGAGACGCACAGATGCCGGAAGTTTGCCCGCAGGAGTTCCTTTGCTTGCCGGTGAGTCCATTGACAGGAGGCTGAAGTATTTGTGCACCATCAAATACAACTGGACTGAGCCAGAATCGAACCTGCCAAGTTGGGGTCTGAAGGCCAATAAAGTGCCAGTACATCAGTTGAAATAGATCCTTCACATTCAAACAGACTAATAAGCCACCACCACTTCTCAGGTGCCAGACTCTATGGCTGAATAGTTAACGTCTTTGCCTTTGGTCGTGGGGCCTTGGATTCAATTCCCGGCAAAGCCGGGGTCTTTAAATCATAAAGGTTTAATTTCCTTACCTCCGAGACTGCACGCTTTTGCTGTCCCCAAATTTCCTGCAACTCATACACAACACACAGCACAATCTTCCACCACACTAATAAGCAGTTTCCTATGCACGGCAGACGTCGCCCACTCTTTCCGTACGGTCTGCCTTATTATTATTATTATTATTATTATTATTATTATTATTATTATTATTATTATTATCAGGATTGTCTACTGAATACATGGAGACAAATTTGCAAATACCTCATCTCACTAGTTCATCTCGACATAATATTTTCAACAGGAAAATGTATTGTATACAGACAAGCATTATAGCACATCGCGCAAAACTCTCCGGATCCTTAGACACATCTAAAGCAAGGATACAAAGCAATACCATACCAAACCGCAGCTTCATTGACCAATCATGCATGTGCCCTGCTAAATTCCATCTACCCAGGGGTCACTACGAGATACTATTGCGAATCACAACTGGTCAACGTATATGTGGCGCTTTACTCTGCAAATGTGGATGGCTGATATCACAAGGCTGCGACTGTGGTTTCCAACTAAAACTCTGGATAACATGGTGTGTAATTGTTCTCTCCGAGATTACAGGGCAATATAACTGGCCTTTACCTCCTGAATGGCGAAGTTATTCGTGAATTAACCAGTTGGATTTGAAACTGTGATCTACTGTAAGCTTGAAATCAGTGATACATGGTGTGTATAAGAAGTTTGAAGAATGTTATCAGAAAAGAAACAAAATGAAAGATGTGAACAAGTTGCCTCCATTGCCCTTCAAAATAAGTACCGTCCGCTACAGCACACGTTTGATAACGCTCATACGGCTTCTGAAAACAGTCAGCAAAGGCCCCTTTAGTAAACGATCATAGAACGACTGTCACAATAGCTGCCTCGGCGGCGATCAACATTGTTTTGACCTTGGACTGTTGTAGGTGACTTTTCTATGGTCGCGGTGAAGTCAGTGAACGCCGTTCCATCGATTCATGCTAGGATTCCGAATCGAACTGGTAAGCACCTGGTCTCATCTCCCATGACAATGGTTCGTTGAATTGATGGATCCTGGTCACACATAGTAATGAAATATCCAGAAATTTCCGTTCAATTTGCTTTCTGAAAGTCTTATCAGTTTGTGCAGAACAGACCGGAAACAGACCTTTGGCTTACCCAAATCATGGTGGGCAATGGTGCGTACCGTGTCCATGCTAATACCTAATTCCTCTCCCATTAATTGTAGATTCAGTCAGCAATGTTGTGCCAGAATTTATGGCAGTCGCTCGATCATGTCTTACAAGGGAACATCGGCAATGGTTAAGTCGCCGATCGCGATGAAACTTGGAAAACACATTGAGGTACACGTAAAAACGATGTCGGCATCAATTTTGGGTGCCAACATTCATTAGGGTGTCAACTACGGGGCCTAAAAGTTGCGACATTTCAAATTCCGCGCGATCAGCGATGAATACCTGCTGGCTATTGCTAAGCTGGTACACGGCGTGCTTGGAGACACGCCTCTGCACCTCCTCTCCACCCCGCTCCAACTGGTTAGCCTCCGCACGTTTTCCTTCTCCCCGCGCTTGCCGGCTGTTTAGCTGTTCAACGGGACCGGCTCTATACTTTGCTTCTTTTCGTACTGTAATTATTGAAATCCTTTAATTAACGTTCCGTTTCACACATAATGATAATAAATGACCTACACTAATATACCCATATTTTATTCAAATGTTATATTTTCATTCCTGCTAATTCCGGTGAGTTGTCACATTCATGGGTACAACTCCGAGTTAAGTACCACTGGGCGTGGTCAAACGTGGGATGGGCTACCGCATCCTACCTACGCTTAAGTTATTATTTACTTCTAAAACGCCTTAAAGGCTGTCGGTAGTGTCCTTTAGAGTGGACATACATATGGAATTAATTAAATTAAATCACTCACCACTAAATAAATGTCCCACCTTTAAACAATGTTAAATACCTTTTTATGTAAAGAATTACGTGCCCGGGTAGAGGATCTCAATGAATGTAATGAGATTCGGTACCTCGGGATATCAAAACCTGGTTATCGGTCCAGATCTTTTTATGTCCCCTTCCCCCACCCATTTTGTGTACGCTATCAGTTGTGTGAACAACAATTATAAACTCCGAGTTCGAAACTACTGACTAGTAATTTCCTATTGCGTACTCTGGTATAAGGAAAGGGCCTATGGGTAGAATGTTTTTATTTGTGCTTGTACAGAACGATGTATGTATGCTTTGCAGTGACAGGCACAACACATTTCAATTGCAGCAATGGTTGTCGAATATAAATAAATTTAATGCATAGTCAACTTTGATATGAGTATGACATGGAATGTAGTAAAGTTTGACGTAATAAGAAAAGCCTTGAAAAATAAAAAAGATCTGCATTTATATATGCAGTAGTTATACAGTAATCACAGGCAGACCTGTAGTCTTACTGTACCGGTACTTATGCGTTATAGCTGACGAAAGTCTATGTATTCAACAAGTACCGATATTAAAGTATCACACTACAGTCTTCTGGGTATAATGGCAGTTACATACGCAAAAAATTAAATGGCTATTGTACGAACTGGTACAACAACAAACAATTACAAGGCAACATAATAAATGACTCCGTATACATTACATCCGGCAAACTCCCCGTCAATAACTGATAGTAAACAAAAACAACATTTGGTCTATTCGAAACATTCAAAATAGTGAAAAGAAAACCGAAACAAAACACAAATAACAACAGCCGCCATTCTCCTTTTTTGCCAATTGCTTTACGTCGCACCGACACAGATAGGTCTTATGGCGACGATGGGATAGGAAAGGCCTAGGAGTTGGAAGGAAGCGGCCGTGGCCTTAATTAAGGTACAACCCCAGCATTTGCCTGGCGTGAAAATGGTAAACCACGGAAAACCATCTTCAGGGCTGCCGACAGTGGGAATCGAACCCACTATCTCCCAGATGCAAGCTCACAGCCGCGCGCCTCTAACCGCATGGCCAACTCGCCCGGTGCAAACGTTTTCATGAACATTTCAGCAAACGTAAACTGACTAATACAACGTGGAAATTACAAAGGAGAGATATGAGGAAGGCTGGTAGAGTACGAAAGTGTAGCACCGGTTCTCTTCGACAGGTAAGGAAACGGGCTGGCCAGGGGGAAGGGAAACGTGCGGTGGCGAACCAGAAGGAGGGGCGGAGGTGTGTAGGAGAGGATATGGAGAGGCGTGTCTCCAAGCACGCAGTGTGCCGGCTTAACATTGGGCAGCAGGTATTCATTGCTGATCGCGCGGAATTTGAAATGTCGCAACTTTTAGGCCCCGTAGTTGACGCCGTGTGAATGTTGGCACCCAAAATTGATACCGACATCGTTTTTACGTGTACCTCAGTGTGTTTTTCGAGTTTCATCGCGATCGGTGACTTAACCATTGCCGATGTTCCCTTGTCAGTTTCTGCTTGTCGACGGAAAACCCTAACGTGGCTTATCCTCTGTCGTTTCCTTCCCTTCACGAAAGCTTTGAACCACTCGTAAAGTATTTTTTTGTTCACTGCTTCCCTCCCGTGGACTTGCACCAAAATTTCATGTGGCTCCGTCACCAATCTCCCCAGTTTGCAGCTGAATTGAATGTTCAAGTGTTGCTCCGTTACACTGTTACACTGCCTCTCACATACTACTTTCTTCTAGCCACACTGAGTTCATCCTGTCAGTCACGTATATAGCACTAGGTGGTGCTCTGAAGAAACTAGTGCATGCACTTACACCATGCTGCCGTTCAGATGTAACACCATTCACCGCCTTTTGGGCACATTACATATACTCTGAGTGGCCAAAAGTCACAGGAAGGGGTGTTCCATTAGAAAATGTGCCGTGTATGATCTCTGATCTTTGCGGCTAGCTGCGGAGTAATTGAGCAGTCTGTCGCAGACACCAGTGTCATGAAGTTGACAACATGTCACGAGCTAACCGACTTTGAACGTGGGACGATCATCGGTGATGACACGCAAATTCGGGTTTTCCGAGGTCAACGGTGTCGGGGGTGGATCTTCAATATCGTAGAGAGAATGTTACCATCCGCGTAAACCGACGCACGGGATGACCACAGGTGATGAACGAATGGACATCACGTCACCTCCGCGGAACCATACTGGGCACTCGACGGGCTACTGTGAGTCAGATCATCGCCCAGTTGAATGTTGGGAGTCAGGAGCCTACATCCACCGGGACTGTAAGGAAGCAACTTCACCACATAGGCTTCACCAGCCAACGACCAACTCGTGTCCCTTTGCTGACACCTCGACACAGAGCTCAACGACGTGCATGGGCCCGCGAACATCAGCAATGGGCAACGCACGAGTGGCGACGTGTGGCATGGTCCAATGAATCCCGTTTCCAGTTCTATCGAGCTGATGGGCGCGTGAGAGTGTGGCGTATGCTCCATGAAGCTGTGGACCCTGCGTGTCAAGAATATTCTGTCCAGGCGGAAGGAGGCTCAGTTCTGGTCTGGGTTGCGTTTTCACGGTCGCAATTCAGCCCCATTGTCCGGCTGCAGGGAGCGCTGACAGGTGCACGTTATGTGGGCATTCTTTCATAACATCTGCATCCCTTTCTGGCCTACAGTACCCTGATGGAAATGCCGTGTTTCAACAGGACAATGCGCTGTGTCACAGCGCTGTGGTGGCACGCAGGTGGCTGGAGGAGCACTCCAGTGAAGTTACGGCCATGGGTTTTCCTTCCAGATCCCCCGATCTTAATCCAATTGAGCATTTATGAGACGCTTGTGTAGGCTCCATGAACTCCACACCAACTACACAAGACCAATAGTGGCTAGCAGTGCAAGATGCGTGGGTCCAGATCCCTCCAGACGATTCCAACACCTTGTAGAGTCGATGCCTCGCCGTGTTGCTGCCGTTCTGAGGGCTCGCGAAGGACCAGCTCGTTATTAACATCACATTCAGTGTCCTCCTATGACTTTTGGCCACTCAGTGTATGTAAATATTATTTTAATATTACGTACACCTGTATGCAGAAAATGTAACATATATTCGTAATTCGCATTAGTGTTTTCTCTTCCGTACGGTTTCAGTATTTATCCAACACGTGACTCCATCCAACCTCTACTGCTTCTCTCTATGACTGGCTTGAAGTAAATCCAGAGAACGAAATATGGACCTATAAGCGATGTTACATTCAGTGTAAAATGAAGCGTGGGTCAGAAATGACCTGAGTTGATGGACTTTTGCTTTGATTGAAGTAAACAAGGAGAGGTGGGCTGGCGCAGTGTAATATGATCACAGACTCTACCTGTAGATGGAGGGGAGTGAGTGTTGCCCTGCACTCGTCTTTGGGGTAGAGGCAAGGAAATTATTGACATAAAAATAATGTTATTGGCCTGACGTCCCATGACTACTTTTACCGTTTTCGTAGACGTTGAGGTGCCGGAAATTATTCCCGCAGGAATTCATTTATGTGCCAGTAAATCTACCGACACGAGGCTGACGTATTTTAGCACTTTCAAATACCATCGGACTGAGCCAAAATCGAACCCGCCAAGTTAGGGTCAGGAGGCTGGCACGTCAACCGTCTGAGTCACTCAGTCCGGGAGGAAATTGACAGTCATGTTGCTAGGAGTACACAATGAGGAGAGGAAGGTTGACACGGGGCTGTTAGACATTTCATTACCAATCTAAATTGCCCTTCCAATTTGAGCCACATGTTTTACACTCAAATGCACGTCTACTCCAAGCTACGCTATAAAATTAAATATGCTATCCGTACTACGACCAGTATTTGAACCTGTGACCTTAAACCTGCGAGACAAGTGTATAACCAAGTACGCTATTCAAGTGGTTGGGTCTGAATCGCGGTGATTGATGAGGAATGCGTAAAATTATACGTGGAATATTATAGGAGTTGAGCATTGTTGGTGCCGATCCAGCTGCTCTTGATAGGTGGGCTTGATTATTAATCTCAATTTTACAGAAACTAGTTACGGTGGTAATGTTTTTAAACTGGTGGTATCATCATATTGGTATTCATCTATCCGCGCCAACCTTAGCTTTGTAAAACGAAAGCTAAGTTTCAGTATTGGTCTGACGCAGTTAGTTACGAAATTGTTGTACATGTAAAGCGAGCAGAGTATTATGAAACCGCATGCACAGCGAAGCGACCGTATTCTAACAATAATGGAGACGAACTTCGTCTGCTGCTTTGTGACGACTGCAGAATAATGCTTTAGTTGATCATTGTCCCAGTGCGAAGAGAACTGTTATATTTTTATACAGAAAATCTACTCAAATTACATCTGGTACATCGAAGTTTTTATCGTAACACTGGTACTGATATGCCATATAAAATTAAAGATAGCAAGTCCATCTCTATACTATCCATGTAGGGCTCTGGAGGATTGGAAGGCAAAGGATTCTACTTTCTTTAACCTCGGAAGTAAATGGGATAGGAATGCTAACGCAACACTCCCATGAATTAACTTGGTATGCATTTCTGGTGCAGACAATGTGAGACTTAGGAAATTGGTTGAATCCCACTGTCGTCAGCTTTGAAGGTGATTTCCGTGGCTTCCCAGTTTCACACTAGGGAAATGCTGGAGATATGTCTTAATTAATATCGCACCATTGTTCGCCTTGTTGCAGTCTATGGTATCGGATGTTGACCGACTTCGAAAGAGGGATACTGCGGTGTTTGATCACACGATAATAGATGCCCTGGCTCACCTTATTAATTTGAGGGCGTAGAGTCTCGTGGTGATTGCCATTACAAAGTTAAATGCACCATATAGTCAGTAATACTAACTAAATCTCAAAAATGCAATGACGCTCTCGTATATTTTGAATGAATTTAGCAAGGCTTTAGGGAGTATACAGTTTCAAAAATCGAAATTATGCGCAGGTGTAGCTATATTACAGGAATTCATATTAAGTCACAACTTTGGCATTTCTATTTTGTGCTGTTTTGGAGTGTGGACATGCTGTAACCGCCGAGTTGTAGAGCATTAGCAGGCGACAAAATCGACACTGCCTTGAAATTCGTTTGTTTACGAACGGCACGGAGACTAGTTGATTGAGGATAAATACATTTTCATGGTACTGTAGTTTGACAACAGCACTGCATACATGTGGGTTATAAAGTTAGATTTGTACTTGTATGTTATTTACCTTTGTTCTGTTAATTAGCTGAATGGGAGATATTAATATTTTATTCATTTTGAAGGGAAAAGGCCTGCAGATGCAATGTTAATCTCCGTGCTGCAACAAAATATTACGGTGGAAATTTATATTTTATCAGGAACTTGGTGTTGAATATGAAGCACACAGAACGAGGGTGCCACTTACTGTAGACCAACGTTTAAATATTCTTAAATTCAATCCTTGGAAGTCTTGATCGTGAACAGTCGAGATTTTCTTCCAAAGACGCGTATCAAAGATCTCTGCGAAACGTAACGAATTTCACCTTATTTTCTGCCACTTCAAAAGCCCAAAAGCGTATTATTTTGTCTACAATTACTGGCCGTGGGAGCATCAATCTAAATATAAAGCCGATGATTAGAAGCCGGTCAACTTGACAAGGTGTTGCATGTAAGTTCAGGGAACGCATTATTTCTGGTTATATTAGACACACTTGCAAGATTACTAATTGGTTTGATAGAAGGTAGTTCAATTTTTGGAAATGTTATGCCAGTCAGGCGAAACTTGCAGTATATATTTGTTATTCAGGAGATCATTGTCTCGTTGATAATCTATCCAAGCCTTCCGATAAGGTAGATCGTGGGAGAATGCTCACGGAAACGAGGGCTATTGGGCTAGACAAAGTGGTTGAATGGGTGGATGAAATTCTGGAAAATATATGATGATGCTTGTTGTTTAAAGGGGCTTAATATCTAGGTCATCGGCCCCTAAAATTAGAACGCAGAGAATTACAGTAGGTGATAAATAGTCTTTAACGTTTAAGAGAGTATCCATCAGGGCATAATTATGGAACTTTATATTTTCTAATATACACAAATGATATGAGTAAATAACTGGAATCATAGATAAGGCTTTTTGCTGTTGATGTTATACGGCATAGGGTAATAAAATAAGTTGCAAGACTGTGAGCGACTGCAGAAAAACCTTGACAATGCTCTGAGACGGACAGCAGAAAATGGTTTGAAGGTAAACGGGATGAAATGTTTTGTTGCATGTTTCACCAAGAGGAAAAGTCCTCTCAGGTTTAATTGCTATGTTGATGGAGTGAACGTTCCTCACGGAGATCACTATACGTACTTAGGTTTTACAATAAGGAAAGATCTTCATTGCAGTAATCACATTAACGAGGTTAAAAATAAAGGTTACATATCCCCTCCAATGGTTATGAGAGCATTTATGTGTAATAGTAAGGATATAAAGGGTAAGTTTCTGGTAAGACTCCAATTGGGGTATGGTTTCAGAGTTTGCGACTCACAGAACGATTACTTGATACGAAAACTGGAAAAGATCCAAAGGAAAGCAACACCATTTGTTTGGGGTGATTTTCGATAAAAGAGAAAAAACATGGCACAACTGCCCCGTAGGGCCTTATCCTACCAAGCGACCGCTGCTCAGCCCAAAGGCCTGCAGATTACGAGGTGTCATGAAGTCAGCACGACGAATACCCTCGGCAGTTATTCTTGGCTTTCTAGATCGGGGCCGCCATCTCACCGTCAGATATCTCCTTAATTGTAATCACGTAGGGTGAGTGGTCCCCGAACCAGCCCTCAGGATCAGGTAAAAATCCCTGACCTGGCCGGGAATCGAACCCGGGGCCTCCGCTTAACAAGCAGGCACGCTACCCCTACACCATGGAACCGGCTCGATAAGAAAGAAGTGTTACTAAAATGTTGCAAACTCTGAGCTCTGAAGAATTGAAAGTAAGGGGACAAGCTGCTAGACGAAGCGGGATGTTCCGAGCTGTCAATGGATAGATGGCGTGGAATGACATTTGCAGACGAATAAGCATTCAACGGGACAAACTGGGGCAAATATTCATTTATAGAAAGAGGAATTAGGGGAAGGAATAATTTATGATTGAAAATGTTCGAAAAAATTTTCAAGTTCTTTGAAATCTCTTAAGAAGATAGTAGTAAACAATGTATAGGCAAACTGACACTCGAGTGAAGTCCCAAATGCAGTTCAGGAACGATTGATTGAATATACAACAACAAATACACCCCCACGTTTATTCCTATATAATTTACTGTGCAATTTACAAACTAATGTAGCACCCCATTCCTTCGCAAATCTTCTTAAGAATACGTATTTTATTGGATCTTCTGAAAAGTCTCATTATGGATATATTTTGGTTGTGTCAATCACACAAGTAGGCTAGTCAGTAAATATACACTGCCTGACAGTGACAATGCAACACCAAAGAGGAGTGGTTCGAAAGGGATGAAAGTTGGGGAAAAAACAGAGACGGCACGGATGAATAATTGATGTTTATTTCAAACCGATATGCAGGTTACACAATGCGCACGGCATCGACTCAGTAGGATGTAGGACCACCGCGAGCGGCGATGCACGCAGAAACACGTCGAGGTACAGAGTCAATAAGAGTGCGGATGGTGTCCTGAGGGATGGTTCTCCATTCTCTGTCAACCATTTGCCACAGTTGGTCATCCGTACGAGGCTGGGGCAGAGTTTGCAAACGGCGTCCAATGAGATCCCACACGTGTTCGATTGGTGAGAGATCCGGAGAGTACGCTGGCCACGGAAGCATCTGTACACCTCGTAGAGCCTGTTGGGAGATGCGAGCAGTGTGTGGGCGGGCATTATCCTGCTGAAACAGAGCATTGGGCAGCCCCAGAAGGTACGGGAGTGCCACCGGCCGCAGCACATGCTGCACGTAGCGGTGGGCATTTAACGTGCCTTGAATACGCACTAGAGGTGACGTGGAATCATACGCAATAGCGCCCCAAACCATGATGCCGCGTTGTCTAGCGGCAGGGCGCTCCACAGTTACTGCCGGATTTGACCTTTCTCCACGCCGACGCCACACTCGTCTGCGGTGACTATCACTGACAGAACAGAAGCGTGACTCATCGGAGAACACGACGTTCCGCCATTCCCTCATCCAAGTCGCTCTAGCCCGGAACCATGCCAGGCGTGCACGTCTATGCTGTGGAGTCAATGGTAGTCTTCTGAGCGGACGCCGGCCGGGAGTGCAGGCCTCCTTCAACCAATTGACGGGAAATTGTTCTGGTCGATATTGGAACAGCCAGGGTGTCTTGCACATGCTGAAGAATGGCGGTTGACGTGGCGTGCGGGGCTGCCACCGCTTGGCAGCGGATGCGCCGATCCTCGCGTGCTGACGTCACTCGGGCTGCGCCTGGACCCCTCGCACGTGCCACATGTCCCTGCGCCAACCATCTTCGCCACAGGCGCTGCACCGTGGACACATCCCTATGGGTATCGGCTGCGATTTGACGAAGCGACCAACCTGTCCTTCTCAGCCCGATCACCATACCCCTCGTAAAGTCGTCTGTCTGCTGGAAATGCCTCCGTTGACGGCGGCCTGGCATTCTTAGCTATACACGTGTCCTGTGGCACACGACAACACGTTCTACAATGACTGTCGGCTGAGAAATCACGGTACGAAGTGGGCCATTCGCCAACACCGTGTCCCATTTATCGTTCGCTACGTGCGCAGCACAGCGGCGCATTTCACATCATGAGCATACCTCAGTGACGTCAGTCTACCCTGCAATTGGCATAAAGTTCTGACCACTCCTTCTTGGTGTTGCATTTGCTCTGTCAGTCAGTGTAATATTGGACATGTTAATCCACTGGGATTTTGCCACGTCCAATGAGTAAACGAGAAATTCTTTACGTTTCAGGTACACTTTTCTCCCCGTCCTCAGAAGGAGTATCACGCCCGTTCACGATAACAACTCTTCTAACAATATAGGTTTGAACTTGGAAATTAATTCACCGTTGGTGTATTGATAAAAAGATTCTTACGTTCAACACCAGATTGTTCACTGCAGATCTATGCTATTGTATTCTGAGAGGAATCTATATCACCACCTAAGTGAGATGTTTAATGTTCACACGTCTGTGTTCTGCGGAATAGGCAACAAGGTCATCAGGCTAACCGAAGTTTCGGGGGGTGAGTGGAGGAATATACTTACATTCATAAATTCTTTTCAATTATAGACCATAATGACTTTTAGCTTTCAGTCTGCAAACCTCTGTGAATTAACAAAACGCCTGCACATTCCATTATTTTCAACTAGGTCTGTGGCCTCGATGAATTCAACACCTACTATCAAAAATAATAAAAAATACAGTCAAACTACTGTCGCATTGATCTCTCTCTATTTCTCTTACCGTTCATGACTGAGTCCATTATTCTCCAAGGTAATATATCTTCCACCATTGGCAGACTGAGTGGCTCAGACGGTTGAGGCGCTGGCCTTCTGGCCCTAACTTGGCAGGTTCGATCCTGGCTCAGTCCGGTGGTATTTGAAGGTGCTCAAATACGTCAGCCTCGTGACGGTAAATTTACTGGCATGTAAAAGTACTCCTGCGGGACTAAATTCTGGCACCTCGGCGTCTCCGAAAATCGTACAAATTTAGTTAGTGGGACGTAAAATCAAATAATATCATTATATTATTCTTCCTCCATTCTCCTTACATGACCCCACCACCGAAGCCGGTTCATACGTACAGCTTCATCCATAGATTTTACTCCTAACTGAACCTTTACTGCATCTTCTCATTCCGAATAACCACCTGACATTGTTCCCAAATGCTTGTACCAGCATTCAATACCGCTACTTTCACGTCAGTTACTTGTAAACTACTGCATGAAAAAGATAGTCCACCCACATTTCACTCCCGTGCAGCAATGTCGGTCTGAAAATAGACCGATGAAAAGTTAGTTTCGGCCGAGAACTCATATCTTTCTTACAGAATACCATTGATCACAACTGCAAGCTCCTCGCGTTAGCTTTGCAGCACAATGGGTCAATTTAGTATAGGCTACTACCACCCTGGGAGAATACACATCCGAAGTACTTGAAATTATCCATTACTTCCACTTTTACATTCCCTACCTGGCATTCAATTCGTCTTAGCTTTCTTCCCTACTGAAACAAATTTAGTCCTGGAAATGCAAATTTTATTTCATATTCACTGCACCTGTCTTTAAGCTCCAGAGTATTAGACTTCAGGCTTCCAGCACAGTTTGCCGTTAACACTATGTAATCAGCATAGGCCAAACTGCTTACTACTATTTCCAGCCTACTGAATCCTTCACTGTCATGTTACACCCTTCAGAAAATGATCCATATATATTATGAACAGCAAAGTTTAAAAAAGTACAGCCTTGTCTAAACCTTGTAACAACTTCATACCAAGGACTCATTCTACAATAAATTCTCACTGCAGCCTTTTCTCAGCATACATTTTTCTGATTGCCTCTAATAATCTACGCCTAATCCCTTAACCCCTGTACGGATAACATATTTTGCCTTGGTACTTAGTCATATGCTTCCTCTCGATCTACGAAGCATAAACATGCCTGTCTATTCCCCTCACGGCATATTTCAATTACGAGTTCTTGACGCTTATAGAAAACCTGATACTGACAGCCCATTTGTGGTCTGAGATCACACTGGCTCTCATCACACTTGCTCTCCTCCACTGGCCACATTTTTCTTTTCAAACTTCCTGTGAACATCTTCCTGTGTACTGATCATTGCAATGTCTCGGGAGTTGTTGGAATCATTTCTGTTCCCTGGCGTATAGATAGGTGCAATTACTGCCTCCATCCAATAGGAAGGTACCTTACTCGAATTCCGTGCTAATCTTACTACTCTATGAAGCTATTTCGACCATGCTTTTCCACAGTATTTCATCATTTCAGATTTGGTTTCATCTATCACTGACGCTTTATGTCCATATATATTGTTTACCACCCTTTCCACTTCCTCGAAAGTAACTCACAGACATGCGAACATGAAACACATTACCTGGGTGGGGACATCACATTCTACTCGGAACACGGGAGAGTGCATCTAGCCTTACGGTGATGAATGAGAGAATAATTTAATTAGTACGCCAACGGTTAACTAACTTTCAAGTTTCACCCATCATTGTTATAAGAGTAATTGTGGTGGAAGGGCATGTTTTTCTTCTGAATATGCGGTGCAAAATCTGCGCTAAACGTAAAGAATATCTACAGTTTATTTATTTAACACAGAAAACGCCCAAGGAATATTCATGTCTATTGATATGGGCTGTGAAAATATCAATCTAACAACATTTTATTTATTTGCTGGACAATTTCCATGATCGGGGAGAATTGATAAACTAATCCGTTGTATTAGCTTTAAAATGCGTTTATATATATACAGATTGTCCTTGTAAAAGGTTCCAATCTTTACAAGGGAAGCACCACACAACAAACAAAAGAAGGGTAAGGCAGGTAAGGGTTATTCTGCCGGAAGGCGGGTCCGAACCTCCGCAGAGGTGTTCCTGAGCCGGAGTTTACGTGCGGTAGGGTGGCCAGTTACTTTCCGCTCCTCCATTCCCTTACCCCCCCACCAACAGCGCGTGGCAACCCATCCAACTCCTGACCACGCCTAATGTTGCTTAACTTCGGAGATCTCACGGGATCCGGTGTTTCAACATGGCTACGGCCGTTGGCAACAAAGGAAGAAAAGGTCCTGTAAACATAAGTCCAAAATGTTCGGAGTTATGACCTTCTGTTTATACTACTGTTAATGACCACCATGTCTTTCGTCTACTCTTCACAACATGTGCTCGAATTGGCCTCCATCCCTTGTAATGCAGTCTTCCACCTTACCTCACATGGAATCGTATATTCGTTGGAACACCCTTGGCTGTTGCCGGATTGCTTCACAGACATTGAACTCGCGTTCTCGTAGTGTATCCACGACATTTATGGAGACCGCATGCAACGTGCTCTTTACATGTCCCCAAAGTCAAAGCTCTAATGGGTTAATGTCTGGTGAACGGGCAGGCTAATGTTTTCGCCCTCCCCTACCAATCCATCGCCCATGGGTGACCCATGTTAGGTGTCGCTTAAGCCTACGATGAAATTGGGCCTGTGCCCCATTATGCATGTTCCACATATGCGGTCTTTTACGACCAATCTTTAGATCGAAACATATTTTCGTTCTTTGTTGCATACGACCCTCCGCAATTTATTGGAACATCGTGATCCTTGAAGGTAGTGAGTGGTAGCGGACCATAACTCCGAAGATATTCGATTGCGACCATTGTTTATAGGCCCCTTTTCTCCTTCGTTTGTTGTGTGCTGCCTCCTCTGTAAATGCTGGAACCTTTTTCGAGGACACCCTATATATACGGAGAGAGAGAGAGAGAGAGATATCAAGAATATCTTGGCTCGGAAAGAATTAGATACACGTTTGCTACAAGCTGGTGGCCACTGGTGTTATATCACTTTGCAGGTACAATAAATAGGTCACATGTAAGAGATGTACAGCTTTCATAATTAACAAATCAAGGAGAGAGAAACAATACGGATGAATGTGACAACTTAATAAGATTTTAAAATTTATAGCCTATTACATATAAAAATTCATACCTCACGTAATGATTTAAAATATTTTAAAATACTCAAAGTGAGTTTATAATTTATATTGTAGAGCAATAGAATATACCCCCACTTGAGTTTCGTGACTCTAGTGATTTTATTCGACTCAAATGATTTATATAATATGAAAAATATTTAGCCACACTACGGATTAGTATTTTATTTGGGTGTGTTATTGAACTGACTACACTACAACTATAGGAATAAGCCGGAATGTTTTCTGACATAAAAAGCTACTCTCTCTTTCTTCCGATTCGAGCTCTACAACAGCACACACTAGATGTTGCTGTATGGACTGTGGTTTTGACGCTGTCATCAATGTCACCCTAACCCAAGCTGGCTTCCTCAACCTCTATGTAGTAACCGTTGAAGACTAACCTAGACTAAGTTTTTCGTCATTGCCTCCATGTTTTGTTCTTTCGAATCCTCGAAAAATGTATCAATGCCTCTGCTCAAATTTCACATTCCTCTCCCCCTCCCTCCAGGAAATCGATTATATACCTCTTCATTTCCTAAATCAATCAATCAATCAATCAATCAATCAATCAATCAATCAATCAATCAATCAATCAATCAATCAATCAATCAATCAATCAATCAATCAATCAATCAATCAATCAATCAATCAATCAATCAATCAATCAATCAATCAATCAATCAATCAATCAATCAATCAATCAATCAATCAATCAATCAATCAATCAATCAATCAATCACCACTGATGTTTATTTAGGGTTGTCACAGAGGTGAGAGATTCGTCCGACTCATTGGCTGAATGGTCAGCGTTGAGGTCTTCGGTTCAGAGGGACCCGGGTTCGATTGCAGGGCGGCTCGGGGATTTTCATCGCCTCTGATTAATTCCTTTGGCCCTGGGACTGAGGGTTTGTGTTTGTCCCAACACTTTTCTCTTCATATTCACTCAACACACTACACTACCTACCACCACAGAAACACGCAATAATGATTACATCGCTCCGTAGAGGGTTTACGTCAGGAAGGGCATCCAGCCATAAAACAGGGCCAAATCCACATGTGCGACACCGTTCACACCCGCGAACCCACAGGTGTATAAAAATAAGAATAAATAGAAGAAGACACAGATGACAGATTCCCTATTAATTGTCTACCTAGTCTTTTCCTAAATTTTTGGTAATTCCCTTGGTAAGTTATTCCAATCTCTAATTACTCTTCCTCTAAATGCATATTTGCCCTCTTGAATACCAAATTTATATTAATATTTTGATCTTTTCTACTTTTAAGAATTCCAGCCAAGCGTATTCGTCTCTTAGTTTTATTTCTGGCCATCCTCTCGCAGGTTGGACCATACCACTTAATCGAGCAGCTCGTACCCTTGTTCCCAGGTCTTCTCTGCCCGAAGTGAGCGGTATTTTCGTAACAATACTCTTCTTCCGGAGATCGCTCCGAAAAATCGTGCTGATTTTGTTCGGATCCTCTCCAGATTTCGAATCGAGTAATCCTGGTGAGGGTCCCAATTTATTTGAACATTACTCAAATTGGGGTCTCACGAGAGACTTATATGCCATTTCCTTTACATCCTTACTACAATACCTAAATACTCTCGTAATTATACGGAGTGATCTGTAAACTATACTTAAAACCTCGTTAATGTTCTTACCCCAATTACGATCTTTCCTTGCATCAACACCTAGGAACTTACAGTAACACTCATGAGATACTTTCACAACATCAACATGGTAATTAAAACTGTGAGGAATTTTCCTCTACGGAGCTCGATAGCTGCAGTCGCTTAAATGCGGCCAGTATCCAGTATTCGGGAGATAGTGGGTTCGAACCCCACTGTCGGCAGACCTGAAGATAGTTTTCCTTGGTTTCTCATTTCCACACCATGCAAATGCTGGGGCTGTACCTTACTTAAGACCTCGGACGCTTCCTTCCCACTCCTAGTCCTTTCCTGTCCCATCGTCGGCATACGACCTATCTGTGTCGGTGCGAAGTAAAGCCACTTCCTCTTGGTGAAACGTACTACCTAACTTTTCACCCTACTGACCATCATATTTCAATCCCACAACATTGTTGAGGACTTTTCCTGGTCGTCTGCTAGTCTGGAGAAGACGCGGGGAAATAACTGATGTTCATCCTTTGCTTTTTCAATAGTTTATCTATTGTGTTTGGAGGGTGCTTGTTTTCCTTCGCGATTTGTTTCATTATTTATATTTCTTAATTGAAATCTGTTGTGCTCATTGAATTCAGTCCTGCTACTTTGTGTGTGTATGGACGATTGGATTCGCTGTCAATAGTGTGTGATGTCTGAATTGTATTTCTGTATACTTTGTACGATAGGTTGTCTTTATTCCTACAGATTGTGGTGTCCAAAATATTTGTTTTCTTGTTGGTTTCTGGGTCCATTGTGAATTCGATTGACTTGTGTAAGGAATTCAGTCTGTTCAATACCTCTTGTGCGTCTGTGACGTCATATTCGCTATTATACCTGGCATTGGTAAGCCCATGGTTAAGCCTTTTCTTTGGCAATATGTTTTGTCGTTGAATGTACAACCGTTGTTCTAAGAAGGTCAGTTATTTCGTTTATTTCTTGTAGGGAAATATCGTTTTTAAGTATTTCTATAAATTTAATTGATTCGTCTATTGGTACTTTAGTTTATACCGACATTATAACTTGGCGTACCTTTGAAAGGTACTGTTGGTCTAATAGGATATGAGTTTTTGTGTATTATGGGGAGAGCCATTAGTGTGGAGAGGTTTCTATCATTTACGATAAGTATTTCTCTCCCTTGTTTTGTGAGAATAAGATCTGATTTCTTGATCGCATTCTTTATCTCGTTTTGAAATTTAATTATTGGGTCGCGTTGTAACTCCTGAATTTCGCTGTTGCTGATGCATTCTGTTGTATTTTCCATGTACTCGACTTTTTTCCATTATGATTGTTGTCTTCTCTTTATTTGCTTTAATGACGGTTAGGTTGTAGTCTTTTATTTAGTTCTTAATTATCCTTAATGCTGAGTACTGAGTTGCATAATTCGGCTGTTTAACAAACATTTCATGTCTAATTATTTGTGGGGCCTCGTTGGTGGCTACAATTTTTATTTCACTTTGTGGTACGGGTATGTTTCCGCAAACAATTTATACGTTAGTGATTAGTTCTTATATATATTTTGGGTATGACATTTAAGGAAGTTGAACTTGAAACCTTTCACTAGCAGATTTATTTCCTTACTTGAAAAGGTAATGTTTAATCTAATAATTAACGTAGGGTGAATATTAGTGTGTTTGTCGTGGTTATTGTTTTCAAGTTTAGTCTGTCTTCTTCTAGGGTTACTGATTTTGATGTCCACGGTCTTTTGTTTTCTGATTGTTTCACTTTTATTGTAATAGTGTAATAAATTAGAGTAGGCTGCACATTGAGTGGGGTGCCGGATGTTTCTTTCGTTTAAGTGGATGCGTAAAATTTGTTTCTTGATTTCCTATTTCTTTATATGTGCGGATTCAATTTCTTTTCCTATCCATATTAACTGTGATTTTGATGGTATTCCAGCCGGTGTTGATGTCGGTTTAGTTCTTTTGGTTATATATTTGGGAATGTGCCTCAGTTGTAGGTATTTCTTATTAAATAATTTCGATTGTTAGTGATATGAGTTGTTTGGCTTCGTAATTTGCCTGACTGGCTGAATAATTTGTTAAACAGGAAGCCGTATTCTGCAGTGTCGACTTAGTAAATGTATGTTTAAAGCTTTGCAGTCTGTCGACAACAATAATTATAACACACTATTAAACAATGACTTGTTCCGTTCTACAAGAACATCGTCAGTGTCTATCAAATCGCTTTAAATCATGTACATACATGTAAAACATTGTTTACTTTACGTAAACTTGTCAATGATCGGCAGTTGATGATATTATTATGAGCAAGTAATAAAAAATAATGATTGCAGTATTTCTCAACTGTCACGAAATTAAATTATAGGAATGTTTTTGTTCTTATCTAAACTGTTAATCAATCGTCCGTTAGGTTCAGCACCTGCATCTGGACTACGGCCAGTCTCCTTGCCCAGTGCTGGTAGCTAAGTAGGGAGTAAGGGGAAAACTCTGTAGGCAATGAACTCTGTTCCCTGGAGAGTGGTTGGGAATTAGGAGTGTGAGCGGAGTGTTGTGGGCAATGACTCTGTTCATTGGAGTGTAGCCTTCCATAAGGTTGATTTTATTTTTTTGCAAGTTGCTTTACGTCACACAGACACAGATAGGTTTTATGGCGATGATGGAACAGGAAAGGGATAGGAGTGGAAAGGAAACGGCCGTGACCTTAATTAAAGTACAGCCCCAGCATTTACCTGGGGTGAAAATGGGAAACCACGATAACCATCTTCAGGGCATCCGACGGTGGGGTTCGAACCCACAATCTCCCGAATACTGGGTACTGGCGGCACCTAAGCGACTGCAGCTATCGAGCTTGGTCATAAGGATGATAGGCGATGGCTTAATTTCTTCCATGAAATTGCAATAGTACATTTTGGCAATTATTCCTTGTAACTATGATTCGACTGTTCAATTTTGTTCATTTTACCATGGAGCATTAGAGGTATTCATGCAGAATGGATGTGTTATTAGTTATAAACATTCATAATTTGGCCACATTTAATATTGCGATTTTGAACAATTTTGAATGACATTTATGGATCATCAGTCATTCAATGACTTGAGTTGTAGGACTGCTTTCCAGTCGCGGAAGATCGCCATTTTATCTTTGTCACTATCATTCTGATCGCTTTGTTGAGAACACCACTAGTCTTATTGTCTGCGTAAACAAGCTCAGCAATAGATAAGACAAGACAATAATGCGCCATGAGTCGGTTGCGCGCGTATTAGAACTTTACAAGTTCGAGAAATGTTCATGGAATGATTTATACTATGAACAGTGTTTTCTGAAATTAATTCAGTTAAGTCCAATTCTGTTTATTGGAAATCTCGTATGTTACTAAACGAACGATTACAAGGAAGGAATACGGCAATTGCTGACGATAGTGTAACTAGATTTTAGCAGTGTGCTGATTGTGTTGCTACACGAAACGTGTGAAGTGATACTGATGTCAAATCTATGGAATATGTGCCGTGTGGAAATATTTAGTCCATGTTGGCGTGGCCACACACATGTATAGACTGTTGTTAAGTACAGATTTTAAACACTTTGTTTAGGTCAAGCTAGTTATAAGAGTTTATTGATAACAGTTGTAATGTCGTTTTTATGGCAAGCATTGCTTTGTTTGTTTTGGAATTATGTGTGGTGTACTTCTATCTATAACAATGTACTTAATACTCAATTTTCATTTGCAGTTAAATGAGAATGTTTTAAACAAGCCAAGTATGGAAAGGTTTGAGAAAGCTCTGTACATGTCTAACTAAAAAACATGGGGGATTGGAAACCCTATGATCAAGGTTAATTAACCACCACAGCATGTGGTAGCGGTGTTGCAGCAAAGTACCCCCATTTTTCCTTTCTTTCATCTTATTGGAACTCCCTTTCTTTTCTTTATCCTACGTTTAGTTGTGTGATTCAAGTAATGCCATTTATTTCAAAGCGAGGCAAATAATGTGGAGATGGTTTGAAAAGGATCATAATTGTCCATTATTAGTTTTGTTTACTTATATAATTTCCTCAGAAGTAACCCTATGTTGCACAATATAAATATTTGGAATATTCACAGTCATACTATGGGATTATATGAGCGAGGTGTATTTAAGTTCATCTGAATTATTTGATTTTTGGTCTCAGTTGACGAATTCTATGCTAGAATGTGTTATCATGACAGTATTTTGTGATTTGAGATCGAGTCTTCGTAATCGCTAGAAGCGTATTTTAACGTTGATGAGGTACTTTCGTACATATTATTATGAAGGATACTGCGTAGTGTATATGCATTTAGTATGTTATTGTAATTGAGTCCACTAAATTATTAAATATGGCTAGACAGGCAGATAGATGGCCAGGGGTGTTCGATACGTTATAAGTGACGAATATAGGCAGGTAGATAGCCATGAATCTTCGAGATGATATTGATGGTAATAATAATATGAAGAGATAGATATGAATCTTCGAGATGTTACTGATGGTAATATTAATATGAAGAGATAGATAGGAATATTCGAGATGATATTGATGGTAATATTAATATGAAGATATAGATAGGAATCTTCGAGATGTTCCTGATGGTAATAATAATGTGAGTAAATAGCCATGAGTCTTCGAGACATGTAAGAGTGAGTGGTAGTTAGCCGTGTACATGATGTGAGGATCTTCTAAAAAGGGGACTAAGTTATTATGACGGGAAGAGTAGATTGTGTACACCTTATCTATTAGAACACCGTAGTTGATGTTGATTACATTCGGGAGATTAGTTGACTATATCTACATTTAAGTTATCGAGAAATATTATTGTCTTATTCCACCCTCATTTTGTTATTATTCGAGACCATACAGATAATTAATTCTATGTCTGATATTATTGAATTGAGACTGTGATCATCTATAACATATTAAAGAGTTATGATTTCGATCTTCTATCAGAAAAGTATTTTCACAAATTTTAATTGAACCTTGATATCTCAATGTTTCCATATACATTTACTTTATGTGTGTATGTTGCAAGATCTGTTATTGTTCATTTGGGATGCTATTCTTGTGTTATTTCTGGGTCGCACATGTATCATGTTGGAATTATAGGTGCAGACTGCGTTGTTCTATATCGGTTATTATTGAGATCTGATACTATTGTTTTATTCCCCATTGTTTCATTTATTTCTCATTTACGTTTGAGAATGATGGCTACTCTTGTATATCGTACGTGATTGGTCATCTGAAATCCATCAGCCATTGCTTGATTCTCATTGGCTCTGATTTCTTTACTTCATCGACGTGGAAATTTTCAAATTATACCATAGTATTTGGTTATTATTAAATTAAAGAAATAGTAATATAGAGAAATAAAGAACTTATCGAACACCGTGTCATAATAAATAATCGCTATGCCAAACAAAACAAACAAAAGGTATAAAAAATTGCCAGACCAAATAAGTTGTAAATTTATCATAATGTCAAACAAGATTATTTTAAACAGATTATATTAGATCAGGTTTTACCAGAACAGGCTATGTTATGCCATACTTTATCATAACGAGTATGCAAGCGGTTGTTATTAGCTTATAAAAACCTTATGTGATGAGTATAGATTGCTAAACCTATGTAAACAAATATAAATGTGGGAAGCAAGTGTAAGTTGTCATAGCAAACCAGTATATTATACCCAAAGCAGTTTGAGTAACTTAACATTACCACATATGAAGGAAATAATAGTTGTTGCTATGTAATTTTGGCTCATATTTCACATATGGAGTATTACCGCGTGTATGCTACGTACTGGACAATGGTGTGTTGAAGTTAGAGTTCTCATGGGTTATTAAGTGTATTTCATTGCAAGTGGTCGTTTAATGGATTGAGTTGTACGATGTTACTATGAAGGTTATATGTGAAAGTTAAATTTGACGTGTGGTTTATTGCTTGATATTACTACTACTAGTAGATTGGTTATGTAAAAGGATGTGAAATGAACAGGCAAAATACATATTAAGGACATGATGTACATATTTTTGTCGATACTGTTAGAATTAGTTCTACGTTTGGCAACTCTGGTTATTATGGCTGACGTGGTAAAAACTGTTTTCTTTATTCTTGGAGCATACATAATTCTGAAGATGTTGTACATTACGGAGTCGACATCATAATCACTTGGACATTTTAGATTTTATGTCCATTAATTCAGTCGTGGTCAGCTGGTTTGTTTTGATAATATGCATTGTTGAATCACATGTTTTGACGGACTACACTAGGTGCTTTGTAGTCAACCTTCATTGTTTCTCAGTCCCATTCATTACTTTCATTTGTTTATTGAATAAAACTCTCAAACCTCTCAATAATTCGATTTGTTATTATTTTAGAAGTTAGTCACATGTCGTTAGTTTGTAAGTTATAGATGGTAATGTTTACTGATTGATTTACGTACATGTGCTCATGCGTTGCGTTGTGTACTCGCCACAATGAACCTAATCTCTCAAGATAAAAACTCTGCTCTGTTTCAAATATTTCTGTGTATGTGAACCATTACTGAACTGACTAGTCGATGATGATGATGATGATGATGATGATGATGATGATTAATTTTTCCAAATTGTGTGTACTTCGGTGTTTATTGTCGCTTATATGGATAGGACCAGCTAACTTCGGGTGGGCATTATTTCATATTGATGTTGCACTAGTGAGTTAGCCCCCCCGGCCAGCACTGCTTTAATTTTATAGGAGAAGGGAGGGGAATCTTGCTTCTTCATCTTATAATATATCATTGTGTATTAGGGAGTAAAAGCAAGTTAATGATTTTGATGAAATAAAAGTAAGGAATTAAAGAGTAGCTCTTAAGACATTAGTTTTAGTGATAAATAATAATCTGCAAAACGTCTCGAGTGCGAAGGACGCTGCGTAAATTCAAAGAATTTACTCCAGATACGAATATCGTAATCAGCACTCCAGACATCTAAGTCAGAGTAGCCCCCATTGGGATTCATTAAGCATTAATGCAAGAATTGTAAAATATTGTTCAGAAGTTAATCAAGTAGGGTGAAGGTGGGGGAAATTTTAGTGTCTGTTATATTGTTATATGTGTTATAATGGGTGTTTTCGGCAGACTGAAGAGCTTTAAAATAAAAATGTATAGAAGAGGTTAGCTTACCTAGGAGAATGGTGGACTCGGTAAAGGAGGGTAAGAGGGACAGAGTAATACCGAGGTGACGATTGTTAGACTCAGTTTTTAATGATTTAATTGTAAAGTGAAATAAACTCTTGCCTACATCCCGAGGAGGTGGAGCTAATTTCAGGCACACCCCTAGAGGAGGCGAGCTGCATGTACCATTTCAATTACATGCCAGCGCTACAGCATTCTTAAATCTCTTGTAGTACCAGGAATCGAATTCCGGCCTCCGAGGAGGGCAGCTAATTGCACTAACGTTACGCCACGGAGTTGGACGATTTCATTATAAAAGCTGTGGAAATAAACGAAGCCATGCAGGTAGTTGGAAGTAGAAGATGGTGAAGGCACATAGTTACAGTAACTCGCAAAGCCTTGCGAGCTGAATGCTGTAAAGCATAACGGTGAATGATGAATATGTATGTATGCATATATGTAAGAGAGGAAAACATTTATGATCTGCATGTAAAGTAAAATCCCGCCGGTCTCCGTGACTGAATTGTTAGCGACTTAATTTTCCTGCTTTTGGACCCGGCTTCAATCCCTTGTCTGGTCGCGATATTTAAATCACGAGTGGTTAATTCCCTTGATTCGGGGACTAAGGTTTGCGCGGTCTCCAACACTCCTACAGTGCATGCAAAACACACAACTGTATCCTCCACCAAACTGGCATACAGGTCCCTATACACATCAGACACCACACATCCTTATTCGAGGGTATGCCTTTCAAAGGTTGCATTAGGCTAAAATTGCCACGATAAATTATTATTCGTAAAATCCCAGCATTTTCGAAGTGTGAAACCAGGGCAAAGGATAATAGAATTCTGGCTCCACACTTGTGTTCCCACCGGACGAGTTGGCCGTGCGCGTAGAGGCGCGCGGCTGTGAGCTTGCATCCGGGAGATAGTAGGTTCGAATCCCACTATCGGCAGCCCTGAAGATGGTTTTCCGTGGTTTCCCATTTTCACACCAGGCAAATGCTGGGGCTGTACCTTAATTAAGGCCACGGCCGCTTCCTTCCAACTCCTAGGCCTTTCCTATCCTATCGTCGCCATAAGACTTATCTGTGTCGGTGCGACATAAAGCCCCTAGCAAAAAAAAACTTGTGTTCCCAAGGCTGAGTACACTCCCTTCCAGACTAGACTTAAAATTATTCTACAGACGGTAATCGAATACTGGAGAAAAGGGATGGAAGTTATTACGTTAATTTGTAGACAGTGTTGGTTTTAATTTTTGTGCAGTCTTTCAGATCAACACTGAATTTTACGTGCAAGGGAAGAGAGCACGAATTACGGGAGTATTTAAAAATACCTTTAATCTCTAACCTTTGAAGGGGAACGATAAGTAGCGGGCTTAATATCGTTGTCACCACGTTAAAGAAATGAATGTGAGATTCCCTACCATTCAGGAGTACGAAAACGAAAGTTTCAATGTGATTGCTTGAATCTCTCTTCCTCAACAGTGCCTTCCGTTAAATTTACTTCGACTCCCCTTGGCTCAGATTTTAAGCGGTAAAAGTTATAATTAGTTTTAGTTGAGGTTAGATTTTTGACAAATTCTTGACTTTAGACCGAATGCATGTTAAGTAAGCTACCAAGGATGAAGTGGCAAACTTGCAAATATGGTCTTTTCGTTACCTCAATTTCCAATTTCTCATTCGTCGTGTTATTCTCCCTTTAACTCTACAGGTAAGTAGTGGTAGATCAAGATCTGAAAACATACACAACTCTTCACTCATTGTAGTTCTTGTCTCTCGTAAATGACAGCGTTAGAAGGCAGTAAGAAGAAACGAGAGTACAAGCTCTATCCACCTATCACCATACGCATGATTGATTAAATGACTTTCATTTATCTTTTGGTGAGGAAAGCAACGGGAAACTAACTCACTCCTCATTTCCCTAGTACGCCTCTTTTGTGATGCCTAGGCCATCTATGACAGCTCATGGCGGAACTGTTGAGGATCCAACCAGCCTTCGGGCTGATGACTAAACATACATACAGTACATATTTATCTTTTAAACATTCATTCTTCAGCTCTTCTTTCACTTTCAGCCTTTTCCACTTTGAGCATTGCTGAAAACCATTCTGTGTTGGCTCGAAATAAAACAGGTTGAAGTAAATAATGATTATATAAGAGTGTTGAGATTTTTATAGTCGCTATGAACCCTTTTTTCACCCTTGAAACTAAAATTACCGCGACTATCAATTGCCTTTAGATGACAAAATGTGAAGAAACGCTCATATATCCTAACCCGATTCTTATCCAGCCATCTTCCATTTTCCTTTCGAGGATGTTTCTGTTGCGTGATACAATACAGATTCAAGTTTAGATGGAAAATTTGAAGTTTTCAATTTTCCAGTAGAATTTTGGAAAATACTTCAGAATTTTGTCCGCTTTATCAACTTCGCTATATGTTTTAATTACAGCATCGTAACTTATAGCACAATACGTTATGCTATGGCATGTAGAACAATGTGATATTATTCTACTGTACTGTTCTGAGAAATAATATTAAATTCGATATTTCGGGGATTATTTAATGTATAGTCACCATTTTCTCTCTTTAAATACCTATATATCCATGATAATCTGATTGATTTGTCTAGATTAAAAGGTTAAAATCTCCAGTTTTAACAAAAAACATGAATTTGATTTCTTCAGTATAAATTATTCATCATTTCTAGAGGATTTCATTATAGAGTCCATGAACATTCAACGGAGAGATTTCTAAAGCAAGATCTATCAGCAGGTATAATTTCCCAGAAATTCTATCATACGTTCACTAGGTTTCATTGAGGATCTCCAGCTAGTTAACTACCCTCATTACCACAAAGCACTGAATGTGGCATATTAGTTCCCAGAAAGACTATCGCAAGCAGAAACAAAACAACTGTGGAAAATTCTTGGAAGGGACATATTCGTTATTTAGTCTTGAGTCAAAAGCGAACACTAGAGTACGAGAGTGGCGAGTTTCATTAATTTTTCACAAACGAAAAGATAATAGTAGATTTTTTGCTACTTGTTTTACGTCGCACCGACACAGATAGGTCTTACGGCGACGATGGGACAGGAAAGGGCTAGGAGTGGGAAGGAAGCGGCCGTAGCCTTAATCAAGGTACAGCCCCAGCATTTGCCTGGTGTGAAAGTGGGAAACCACGGAAAACCATTTTAAGGGCTTCCGACAGTGGAGTTCGAACCTACTATCTCCCGAATACTGGATACTGGCCGCACTTAAGCGACTGCAGCTATCGAGCTCGGTAATAGTAGAATTAAAACAGTAACGCAGAGTTACGAATATGATATATTTGTTATTTAACCACGACCGCATAAAGGAAAATCTCATATTCTTCGAACTGCTAGGGTAGACTCCACCTACAGCTATATACTCTACGCTTAGCCATGAGATGTGTGACCCGCAATAGAAATTTAAAATGTCGAAAATTAAAAATGCACTCTTTCCATTCTCATTAGTTGAACATGGTGAAGACAATATGATTTATTTCATAGTAATACAGCGGATCTAAATGTGTATGTGTGCAGTAGAAACATAAAGTTATTTGAAGTGTAGAGTAGTTTGGATTGGGAACGAAGTCAAGCAGTGAGAAAAGAGATTTCTGGAATAATTTACTTAGCCAGTTTTGTTTGCTGCAAGCACTCAGGGTGGAGTGGTGAGACCGGACAGTAGATTGAATTATGAACCGTCCAATAGCCAAGTCGAGACTGCCTCACAGGCTAAATAGAATAGATGCTGCTCCTGAAAACAAAATAAGCATATATTATGCACTGCAGGTTTCAGAGTTTAATTCTTCAGTATTATGAGAAGTGCGGTTATATTTTCATCTCCTTATTGCTCAAGGTATTTTCAATTCATACAATTATTTACAGAAGATGAATGAATGAACGGGATATAGTTTTGGATCAGATCTCATAATGAATGTTATCAACTTTGAGACTCGTTGACATCCAAGCAAAGTAACCGAGCTTGCAGTTTCACGTGACTGTTGATATAGTGATCATAGTGACGGCACCTCCAGTTTTACATGGAATCTGATTCACAGGGACGTGGATTTTCTTTTGAAACCTCCCACTTGCATTGTCAGAGATTCGAGCCACGAACTCGCTGGTGAGAATCCAGGGACAATGCTAATTGCCTATCACACCCCCAGCATCGATATCCATGATTATTAACTATCTTTAATCGGGCTGGGTGGCTTTTATGCTGACTATTCAATGCCGATTCAGTCCAGTAATATTCCAAGGTGCCTAAATACGTATGCCTCCTCTCGGTAGATCTTATGTGGTACCATATTCCGGCATTCAGATATCTCCAAGACCAGTAGTGAGTGAGGTGTAAAACTATCGTTTGGGCAGACTACGAGACTGTCGAATAGTTTGCAAATATCGGATAGTAAGGTTATTATTCCAATATATGCTACACACTCGCACAAAACGCAGTCTGAAAGGTACGCGTAACTGCAACCGTAACTAACTCTCGATGACAAGCAGCTCTTTTGGTATTACCGAACTGAGCCGGGATCTCGTAATAGCCAACCTCATGATGACCTACTCCCTGGTAAAATATTCCAGAAGTGAGATAGTCCTCATTCTGATCTTTGGGTGGGGACTACACGAAAAGGGGGCAATCATCAGGAAGATGAGTTTTGTAACGCTACTCTTTTGTCGGAAATCACCCAGAACAAATCGAGCTGCTTTTCTTTGGATTTTTTCCAGTTCTTGAATCAGGTAATCCTGGTGAGGGTCCCATACACTGGAACCATACTCTAGTTGGGGTCTTACCAGAGACTTATATGCACTCTCCTTTACATCCTTACTACAACCCCTAAACACCCTCATAACCATATGCAGAGATCTGTACCCTTTATTTAAAATCCCATTTATGTGATTACCCCAGTGAAGATCTTTCCTTATATTAACACCTAGATACTTACAATGATCCCCAAAAGGAACTTTCACCTCATCAACGCAGTAATTAAAACTGAGAGGACTTTTCCTATTTGTGAAACTCACAACCTGACTTTTAACCCCGTTTATTAACATACCATTGCCTGCTGTCCATCTCACAACATTTTCGAGATCACGTTGCAGTTGCTCACAATCTTGTAACTTATTTATCACTCTATAGAGAATAACATCATCCGCAAAAAAGCCTTACCTCCGATTCCGCTCCTTTACTCATATCATTTATATATATAAGAAAACATAAAGGTCCGATAACACTTCCCTGAGGAACTTCCCTCTCAACTATTACAGGGTCAGACAAAGCTTCACCTACTCTAACTCTCTGAGATCTATTTTCTAGAAATATAGCAACCCAGTCAGTCACTCTTTTGTCTAGTCCAATTGCACTCATTTTTGCCAGTAGTCTCCCATGATCCACCCTATCAAATGCTTTAGACATGTCAATCGCGATACAGTCCATTTGACCTCCAGAATCCAAGATATCTGCTATACCTTGCTGGAATCCTACAAGTTGAGCTTCAGTGGAATAACCTTTCCTAAAACCGAATTGCCTTCTATCGAACCAGTTATTAATTTCACAAACATGTCTAATATAATCAGAAAGAATGCCTTCCCAAAGCTTACATACAATGCATGTCAAACTTACTGGCCTGTAATTTTCAGCTTTATATCTATCACCCTTTCCTTTATACACAGGGGCTACTAAAGCAACTCTCCATTCATCTGGTATAGCTCCTTCGACCAAACAATAATCAAATAAGTACTTCAGATATGGTACTATATTCCAACCCATTGTCTTTAGTATATCCCCAGAAATCTGATCAATTCCAGCCGCTTTTCTAGTTTTCAACTTTTGTATCTTATTGTAAATGTCATTTTTATCATATGTAAATTTTGTGACTTCTTTGGCTTTAGTCTCTTCCTCTATCTCGACATTATCCTTGTAACCAACAATCTTTATATACTGCTGACTGAATACTTCTGCCTTTTGAAGATCCTCACATACACACTCCCCTTGTTCATTAATTATTCCTGGAATGTCCTTCTTGGAACATGTTTCTGCCTTAAAATACCTATACATACCCTTCCATTTTTCACTAAAATTTTTATGACTGCCAATTATGCTTGCCATCATGTTATCCTTAGCTGCCTTCTTTGCCAGATTCAATTTTCTAGTAAGTTCCTTCAATTTCTCCTTACTTCCACAGCCATTTCTAACTATATTTCTTTCCAGTCTGCACCTCCTTCTTAGTCTCTTCATTTCTCTATTATAATAAGGTGGGTCTTTACCATTCCTTACCACCCTTAAAGGTACAAACCTGTTTTCGCATTCCTCAACAATTTCTTTAAACCCATCCCAGAGTCTGTTTACATTTTTATTTACCGTTTTCCACCGATCATAGTTACTTTTTAGAAACTGCCTCATACCTGCTTTATCAGCCATATGGTACTGCCTAACAGTCCTACTTCTAAGACCTTCCTTTCTATCGCATTTATTTTTAACTACCACAAAAACAGCTTCATGATCACTAATACCATCTATTACTTCAGTTTCCCTATAGAGCTCATCTGGTTTTATTAGCACCACATCCAGGATATTTTTCCCTCTGGTTGGTTCCATCACTTTCTGAATCAGCTGTCCTTCCCATATTAACTTATTTGCCATTTGTTGGTCATGCTTCCTGTCATTCGCATTTCCTTCCCAATTTACATCTGGCAAATTCAGATCTCCCGCTACAATCACATTTCTTTCCATGTCGTTTCCCACATAGCTGACTATCCTATCAAATAATTCCGAATCCGGATCAGTGCTACCCTTTCCCGATCTGTACACTCCAAATTTATCAAGTTGCCTATTATTTTTAGAAATGAGCCTTACACCTAGAATTTCATGTGTCTCATCTTTAACTTTTTCGTAGCTTACGAATTCTTCTTTCACCAGAATGAAAACTCCCCCTCCCACCTTTCCTATCCTATCTCTACGATACACACTCCAGTACCGTGAGAAAATTTCTGCATCCATTATATCATTTCTCAGCTATGATTCAACTCCTATTACAATATCTGGTAAATATATATCTATTAAATTACTTAATTCTATTCCTTTCTTTACAATACTTCTACAGTTCAACACTAACAATTTTATGTCATCCCTACTTGATTTCCAGTTCCCTGTTCCCTTATCACCGCTCCCTAGGCCATCCCGTTTCCCTGAATGTACCTCCCTATTACCCTTCCAAACAAATTTCCTAACTTATACGTACCACTGCGGTTTAAATGAAGGCCATCCGAGCGCAGATCCCTATCTCCTACCCACCCATTAGGATCTAGAAATTTCACTCCCAGTTTCCCACATACCCACTCGATAGTCTCATTTAAATCCCCAATCACCCTCCAGTCAGTATCCCTCCTACACAGTATTCCACTAATAACAATCTCCGCTTTCTTAAACTTCACCCGTGCTGCATTTAACAGATCCCACACATCTCCAACTATGTTGGTACTTATATCAGCTTGCCTTACGTTGTTGGTACCAACGTGAAACACTGCCACCTTCTCCTACCCCTCCTCCCTCTCTTCTACTTTCCTCAACATCTGCCTCAACCTAATTCCTGGATAACATTCTACCCTGGTTCCCTTTCCTCCACACACTTTCCCCACGTGTCTAACGATGGAATCCCCCATGACCAGAGCCTCAACCCTACCCACCTCATTTGATCCCCTCCCCTCCTGGTCAGCCCTATCTTTCCTGATAGCTGCAGAAGCTACTTCCTCCTCCCTTTTCTCCTTCCCATGACCCTGTTCCACCTGTCTTTTCCTATCCTCTACTCTACATTTCCCTTTCCTACCTTTTCCTTCCTCCTACTTCCACGCATCTCAGCAAAAGTTCCCTGTCCCTCATCTTCCCTCTGTTGTTCTACCTGGAGTGACTCGTACTGATTTCGCACAGACACCTGTCCTGAATTCTGATCCTGAATAGAGCCCTTGGCCTGCAATCTCCTTCCCCTTAGAACATTAGACCACCTGTCTTCTACAACTCCTCCCTTTCCTTCCCCTCCCTCTTGTACACCTACTGTAACCTGTACATTGTTTGAGGGAGTCCTATCTTCCTTCCTGTCTTCTGTGAGAATCCTAATTATCTCCCTCAAACTTTCCAACTCCTCCCTCATACCCCTCAATGCCTCACCACATCCACAATAAGTACACTCGCGCTCCTTAGCCATTCTTTACGGGGGGGAAAATTTTAAATTAAAAAATAAAGTAATTTATTTGCAAAAAAATAAATGAACAGAGGGATATATTGTCTGGGATATATAATTAGACAGAGATTCAAATATCAGGAATTCTATTGAAAGACCTTTCAAGAGCAAACGTAGACCATGACCACAACTTGATGGTCATGGAATGCCGACTGAAGTTAAAGAAATTGAAGAAAGAGAGGAATGCAAGGTGATTGGATCTGGACAAGTTGAAGGAAAATAGAGTGAGGGATTGTTGCAAGAAAATGTTGCAGAGGGATTAAATGAAAAGACTGAAGGAAATTCAATAGATGACGAGTGGACAGTCGTGAAGAATGGGATCAGTAGGATTGCTGAAGGAAGGTTAGAGACAGGAGAAGGATTAAGTATGAACCACTAAAAACTCAGAGGTTACTAGATCAAACTGGCGAACGGCGAAAGTACAATCATGCCAAAAATGAGGAGATTTATAACTGTTAATAACTTCAGTCTGCCGAAACAAATTTTAAATAAATAAATTTATAAACGACCTGGAAAATAAAAGTTGGTAACAGAATTATACCTGAAAAATAAACAACTTAATTGAAACGGTATGACATATTTCGTTCTTGAAAGAATATCATCGGATTCAAACTTCAAACATTCCACGCTCCATCTTCATGATGGTTGCCCCTTTTCGTGTAGTCCCCACCCAAAGATCGGAATAGGGACTATCTCATATTTTACCCAGGAGAAGGCCATCATGAGGTTGGCTGTTAGATCAAATCACTTCGGAATGTATAGACATTTATGTTTATTTCTATTTAAATCCTTAGAAACTTTATTTTAGGAACTTTTCTTAATGAAGTCCTCACTGCTCTCCACTCTAGCATAGAATGCAAACTATTGCAATACCGGTTGTTGGCGCGATTCCTGCTGGCTAGTCAGTCCGTTGACCTTCCGCTATTCCACTCTCCTTGCCATAGCTAGGTCAATGACACGCCGTTGTTTACTTTTAAGTGTTTTAATTTTAGTGCTCCCCTTACTGTTGTTGTTGTTGTTATCGACATATTAAAATTGTTTTGTAACAAACAGCAACACCATAAATTTAGGCCTAGTAAATCTAAATTTCCACGCTGGATTAAGAAACTTAATTTACGATAGAAATGAAAATGAAACCCTACAACCTGTTTTCCAGTCATTGACCGGGTCAGGGATGGAATGAATGAAGCAGATATAGGCTATTAGTATGATGGGGTCGCCACTCCCAAAGTGATTTATTAATGACTGATAGATGCTATGAAATGAGAATGGAGAGTGTTGCTGGAATGAAAGATGACAGGGAAAACCAGAGTACCCGGAGAAAAACCTGACCCGCCTCCGCTTTGTCCAGCACAAATCTCACATGGAGCGACAGGGATTTGAACCACGGTATCCAGCGGTGAGAGGCCGACGCGCTGCCGTCTGAGCCACGGAGGCACTTTACGATAGTAATAATAAATTAAATTAATAATAATAATAATTTTATATATTTAAGAGATTGGCCATGAACCAAATGCTAGGAGGCGAAACACTTGTACTCCTTCTGAAACACACATAAAATCCTACATGGGCTTATGGCTCGAAATTACGGAGGCTAATCCTATACTACAGAGGGCTGACTAGATGCGAAGTATTAAGTTCCAAAATGTTTTGAAGAATTTAGAGTTTGAGAAAAACATAGTCACCTCCATACCATGTTGAATGGAAATTAATAGAGGACGAAATGTCTTTATTCCCTAAGTTACATATATCCCATCAGGGATTCGAAGAGAGTCCTTAGACTTGCCTGCAAATTTACATTTAAAAGGTGACATTAAACTTGAGAATTTTACATTAAGAAGTTTTAAACCTTCCCCTCAAGTTAACTCTCTGGAGCTATCACATATGAAGTGATGTCTGCCATTACCTTGAGCTGTTGGGCCTTCCGACGACGGGCAAGGCTGCCCTTTCCCCGTACTATGCCGTACACACACTTAGACTGGAGCTATGAAGACGACAAAATTGCCCAAAAGCGCCCAGCTTATATAGCATCTCAGAGAGAAGTTTCCCGAACTCTCATGACCTAGGCAGAAAGCTTGTACCCCCCCCCCCTCCATTTTAATTGGCTAGAAAAATACACACCACAGTTTCTGATTGGTTAATAACTTAAGGAAGAAGGAAGTCGTAGAGGTGCTGTTAACTTTAGCACATAAGGAAACAATCTACAAACACTTAAGGTTTACAAACATATAGAATAGAAATTTCCCTTGAAAATTAATTGTCCGTCCTCCCGCCGGATGGGGCACATCGGCCGATAGTGGAGACATCTAAGGGTTAAAAGTCTGAACTTCTTCAGATACACAGTTTAATATTCATAACACAGATGGCCTTCTAGTAGAAACGCAGTTCAAATGGACGAAGAAGGTGTACCTCCGGCATAATAATAATAATAATAATAATAATAATAATAATAATAATAATAATAATACAAGTACAGTTCCAAAAGTGTTGATGTAAGTAGAAAATGGCATAACAAAAATTACCGGTATAATATGCAACCCATTAAGTGGTCACTAGGAACCCCTACATAGTTTACAAAGCAATGTAAATATGATGAAAACGACGACGAAAACAACAGCAAAAACAACAACAACAATAGGAGAACACTAAAAACAAAACATCTAAAAGTAAACCAGAGCGTGGCATTGACCTAGCCAGCGGGAGGTTAACGGAAATACTAGCCGGATGGAATCACGCAAACGACAGAGTAACGGTATTGCAACAGCTTGCGTTCTATGACGCAGTGGAAAGAAGTGAGGACCTCATTAAAATAAGCTCCAAAATTCAAGTTTTCAAGGACTTAAATAGAAATGTTTATGCATTTCCAAATATATTTGAGTGTTATTTGATAGAATCTGATTATGTTATTTCAAGGTCGAAACATTTCATACTGTTTAAATTAAGGTGTTACTTTTTCAGGTATATTTATGTTAACATATGTTTTCTTTTTAGAATAGCTTATACATTTATTTATTCAAAATTAGCTTAGGCAGACTGAAGAACCTAACAGTTACAAATTAACTGAGTTGAAACTGAAATGAGAAAGCTTCAGATCTCCCAAAAAGTTGAGAAGGGCGGAAGAGAAAACAGGGGATTATAAGTTGAAGTAGTTGGAAAGTGTACTGTAAGGAAGAATGGTTGAAGGAGAAGTGGAAGTATTTTGAAGGTTTTATAATTGTGGGATAGGTATGTACTCCATATAGGGAAGTCAGGGAATACTTTCGAGAAAGCAAAACTTGGTGTATGAATAGTAAGCGCTACGATGGAAAACAACTTCTAGGGAAAGAAGACGAGGAAGAAAGATGGCAGGAACATGCTATTTTGTTTTTAGTTAAGAATGAAGCCATTTATTCCAGTTTCGACTGAGTAAATGTAACTTTAAAGCTTTTCAGTCTGTAGATCACTCATAATACCTATAACACTATAACATACCACTGAAAATCCACACTATTAAACAAAAAATGGCATATTTCGTTCTTGGAAGAACATCATCAGATTCTATGAAATCACAATTTTGAAATTAATGAAAATTGTTCTGAACTGTAGAAACACTATTTTTTATATTCTGTTTAGACCATTTATTTCTAGAAAGTTAGAACTTACCTTAATGATGTGCTGCAGTTGTACGTACCCTCTCTTGTAAGTCCAACAAAGAGTATAATATGGTGTAATACTCCGTCATTTTCGTGACGCCAGCTGGCTAGTTTGTCGGTAACTTTCCGTCACGTCGTGTTCCGGTGATGTCAACGGCTACATTGAACTGTACCTTTAGCTTTATTGTTAAAGTCAATATTGTTATGATTATTGAATTTTATTTGTTTAGAAATTACACAAGGGTTGTTTAATGAGCATTTAATGGTCTGGATAGTCTAGCACTAACTTTCAGTTACGTCAATTTCGGGTGTTGTCATTGCCATTGATGGAAGTGTTTTCGTATTATTATTATTATTATTATTATTATTATTATTATTATTATTATTATTATTATCGTTGTACGAAGGGGGATTAAAGGAAGTTAATGATTGTGATGAACTAAAAATATGGAATTTAATTAAATGGTATCTTAAAAGACATTACCTTTAGTGATTAATAATAACCTACAAAATCGTCCACAGTGACAAAATTTCTGTGCAAATTAAGATAATTTACAACAGATAAGAATATCTTAACACACAACCCACATTTAAATAAGAGTAATCTCCTGTGAGATTCCTTAAATACCGAGCCCGATAGCTGCAGTCCCTTAAGTGCGGCCAGTATCCAGTATTCGGGAGATAGTAGGTTCGAACCCCACTGTCGGCAGCCCTGAAAATGGTTTTCCGTGGTTTCCCATTTTCACACCAAGCAAATGCTGGGGCTGTACCTTAATTAAGGCCACGGCCGCTTCCTTCCCACTCCTAGCCCTTTCCTGTCCCATCGTCGCCACAAGACCTATCTGTGTCGGTGCGACGTAAAGCAACTAGAAAAAAGAAGGATTCCTTAAATGCTAATGCAAAAGTGTGAAATGTTGTTGAGAAATGAATTCAATATTATAGTCCGGCTCCATGGCTAAATGTTTAGCGTGCTGGCCTTTGGTCACAGGGGTTTCGGGTTCGATTCCAGGCAGGTTCGGGAATTTTGTCCTTATTGGATAATTCCTCTGGCACGGCAACTGGGTGTGTGTGTCGTCTTCATCATCATTTCTTTCTCATCACAACATGCAGGTCGCCTACGGGAGTCAAATCAACAGACCTGCACATGGCGAGCCGAACATATCCTCGGACACTCCCGGCACTAAAAGCCATACGCCATTTCATTTCGTTTCAATATTATACTTTTAGTTCGTCACAATCATTGACTTATATTTACTCACTAATACGCAGTAATAATAATAATAATAATAATAATAATAATAATAATAATAATAATAATAATAATAATAATAATAATAATAATAATAATAATAATGAGTCTACAAGTACATTTCAACGATTGGCGTTGACGGATCCGGTAAATGCACGGGGAGATGACGTAACAGAAAATTACCGACAAACTAGCCAGCTATCCACACGCCAGTGGCAGATCATCACACTTTTTGTTGGACTAGCAAGGAGAGAGAACTTCCTACTGGAATATTCTATTAAGGTAAGTTCTGAATTTCAAGTAATAATAATAATAATAATAATAATAATAATAATAATAATAATAATAATAATAATAATAATAATAATAACTCAGCTGTCTTATGCAATCATTTCCATTTGACCCCATCTCGCTGACATTCTCGTTCATTTCGACGTTATATTTTACTCTAGGTCTACTAGATGGCAGAGTGTGTCGAATCTCCCTTGGGCTGCAATTTCAAATTATAAAGGATACGGATAGAATTTAAGCATGAATGCTGATACAGTTCTAATCAATTTTCATCAGTTTAAAAAATGTGATTGGATAGACACTGATCACATCCTTTTAAGAACGAAGCATGTCATTGTTTGTTTAATAGCGTTCCTTTTACAGGTACCTGATGTAGATGTTAAAGTTCTCGAACTGGGAGAGGCTACTGATGCTGATGAAATGGGAGACACAATGCTGAAGTAAGTATTCGATAGCGCTTTGAGCGATCCAAGTTGGAATAAGGCACCTGAAATTGATGACACACCGTCAAAATTACTGACTGCTTTAGGAGAAGGCGGCTTGGCGAGGTTATTCCATTTAGTGTTTAAGATATATGATACAGAAGAGGTGCTATCCGATTTTTGACATACTATTTTTTATCTATTCCTATGTAAGCAGGTGCTGACAAGTGTGAAAACTAGCGCATCGTTAGTTTGGTATCTCACACTTGCAGACTGTTAACACGTATTATTTACAGAAGAATGGTAAGAACAAATGGAAGCTAAGTTGGAAGATCAGTTTGGTTTCAGAGGAAGTGCAGGAACACGTGATGCAATTCAGAGTTTACGTCTGATCGTAGAGGATCGAATTAAGGAGAACGAGCCCTCGTATATGATGCCATTCGTAGATCTGAAAGAAGGCATCCAATACTGTTGATTGAACGGAATTATTTGAGATGTTGAAGGTGATCGGAATCAGATATCACAAGGAAGAAGGATTAACTGCAATTAGTACAATAAATGAGTTTGCAGTGATAATAATCGAGGTCTATGGAAAAGAAGTGGCAATACAAAAAGGAGTGAGGGAAGGCTGCCGTTTGCCCCCTCTCCTTTTCATTGTTTATGCGGAACAGGCGGTAAAGTAAATCAAAGAGGAATTTCGAAAGGGAATCAATCCAAGGAAATAAAATCAGAACACTAAGATTTGCCAATTATATCGTCATTTTAATCTGAGCCCGCAGAATATCTGGAGGAATTGCTGAATGGTATGGGCACATATGGGAGGAGTACAAGATGACAATGTATAAAGAAAGAAAGAAAGAAAGAAAGAAAGAAAGAAAGAAAGAAGGAAAGAATGAAAGAAATCCAATTGAAAAGTAATGGAATGCAGTCCATCGAAGTCAGGTGATGCGGAAAAGATTAGATTAGAAAAGAATGTATGGTCAATACAGAGTTTGTGTCCGTGATGAAGTTACAAACTTTCAGGGATGATGGAGGACAGCAAATGGATCAATTTACGAACAGGAACCGTAGTCCGGAAACGTTCGAGTCGAAAGTTATTATTAAATCAAGTTGTTTAGAGTCCGTCCGCTCTTAGCAGTTCAAAAGACACCGGGGATATTCGAACAGAACATTTTGTGACGATGCCACGCCTGCATTGACACAGGGGGACGCCCTTTCCAAGATTTGTTGTAAATGGAGCAGCTTGTGAAACTTGTGCGAGTAAACGGAATTAAATGAGTAGAATTTTTTTAAAAAAACTTTTGACACGATCGCTTCCGGAATGTGGTTCCTGATCTCATATTGATCCATTTGCCGTCCTTCATCATCCCAGAAAGTTTGTAACATCACCACGGATACACTCTGTGTAGTAGGATAACTAAAGATGGCAGACCAGCACAAGCAGGGGAGGCCTTCATGAAAGAAAAGAATTTAGTCACCTTGAACATTAATGTTGTTGTTTGGGTCATCAGTCCATGGATTGTTTTGATGCACCTCTCCATGCCTCCCTCACCTGCGCTAACCTTTTCATTTCTATTAGTTATTACATCCTAGATCTACTCTAATCTGTTTGTCATATTCATACCGTGGTCTTCCCCTACTGTTCTTACCGTCTGCGCTTCAACCCAAAACTAATTGAACAATTCCTGGGTGTCTTAATATGTGTCCTATCGTTTTGTCCCCTTTTCTGGTCTAATTTCACCGAATTTTTCTACTCCCACCAATTTGATTCACTATCACTTCATTCGTGATTCAATCTACCCATCTAATTTTCAGCATTCCTCTTATGTAGGGATTCAGAAAGAGTTTGCCTGACTTATGCAAAACATTGTTTTTTTCCGCCCCCGCCCACCCGTTCCTCAGGTTATTTATTACACTCTCATATGGTTTTAAAAATTCCTTGGAAGTTTGTGTTACAGAAGAACTGATCAAGAAAGTACTTCGATAGGCATTCCAAACATTCCTGCTTCAACAGCTTGTCAATGCTGTTTGATAACGCCAGTCAAATGTCTTTAGCTCGTGTAAGTTTATGACAACACTGTCTGCTTATCGTTCCTTCTACTTCCCCAAACGTGATTCAGTTGTCATCATTTTTCTCCTCCCAATCAATACTAGTACCTGAAATTTTATCACGAAGTTTTCCTTTTACAATTAGTAGGTTTTAAATGTAGTGTTTTTATTTGTCCATCACTTACATAGGATTCATGAGTTCACGTGAGTATGCAAAACATTGTCCTTTTCCGTATCCCTACACTCCTCTAAGTAATGGGAATGTTGCTTATCTTGTTCTTGTATAATTAATATGTTCATATACCTTAATTTTACGTCCGCATAGCAACAAAACTCTTATATCACATCAGTGTCCACGTTATTTTACATCCCTAAAAACACACTATTTGAGGATGTTCCACTGTTGTTCATAGTACTGATAAACTGAGCCTGCTCAATGTCTAATCTTTCTAACTGTTAACCGGTTATGTTCGAATAGTGGTGGATCCATAGCATATTTAATGGGGGTTGGGGACATCAAGGACGATATTTCAGTTTCTTTACTACATTCTCCTTTAAAATAATAATTTTAAGAATAATTTTATATAATACTAGCTGATGTACCCGTGCTTTGCTACGGGATTCTCAGAAAGACTGACTTGGTGGTTTTTCTGACTGAATTCAACATATGTCATTACAAAAACGTCAGTAGGAATGTAGCGATTGAAAGCAATGTTATCATATAAAATACTCGATCAAATGAAAAACCGCACACTTTCTCACTTTCAACGAACAGTACTACGGTGCCGATCTAAGAGTCCAAAGTTCCAGAGCTGGAATAACCAGGTCGCAGACTGCCGTGAACACTCCTCTAACATTATTCCGTTAAATATGCACACTACACATTCCTATCAGTGCCTCAGAGTAGGGATTGAATAGCTCGAATACTATGATGAACCAGTGTGTTACGTACCAGATATATCAGAAAATGTAGGAGCCAGAGGAATGGCATGCTAAAGAAGAAAGTTATCTTACTCCCCAGCTACTTCCCGCCAATATATAGGCAGGCTGTTACAGTCGGTACGACCAGGCGAGTTGCCCGTGTGGTTAGGGGGCTCAGCTGTGAGCTTGCATCCGGGAGATAGTGGATTCGAACCCCACTGCTGGCAACCCTGAAGATGGTATTCCGTGGTTTCCTATTTTCACACCAGTCACACCAGGCTGTATCTTAAAGCCAAGGACGCTTCCTTCACACCACTATTCATTTCCTATCCCATCGTCGCCATAAGACCTACCTGTGTCGGTGCGACGTCAAGCAAATTAAAAAAAACAACCTCGGTACGCTGCAGTAATCCTATCTATCGGGGATGAGAGGAAACAGAAGACAAAAAGCACATCACAACAAACAATGGTCAGTGTAATGTTATTGTTGAAAAAGTTTGAGTTTTCTACATTGCAGGCCTTCACATTAGTTTCCTTTCGACTCTGTGATATTAGGGTGTCTTACAAAATTATTTATATCGTAGACTGTACTTCCTTATTCTCAGACTCTACATACCGATTTTCACTAAATTCTGTTTACCCATTGTCTCGTGACTCGGCGCTTATATGGACTTAGTAACAAAAATCCAAATTCATGAATATCTCTGATTACATGCGGTACGGTAACAATGTATAAGACATAAGTGATCGGAAATTTAATAACTTCTTACATAACTACTACTAACTTACGACATAACTAAAGTTATGTTAGTTATGTAGTATTTATCGATACAACCACTAATAACATAAATAACTTATTTGAGAATTACATTTCAGGACTTCCCCTAAACTACCATTTCACTCAACGTGAATAAAATATTTTGTAGTCTAGATTGCAGTGGTTCATCACCCGACATTACATACCGATTTTCATTAAATTCTCTTCAGCCGTTTTCTATTGATGCGCGTACAGACAGACAGACAGACAGACAGACAGACAGACAGACATTACGGAAAAGTAAAAAATGTATTTTCTTGTTACTGTGGACATGACCGATACAGAAATACAATTCTTTTCAAATTCTGAGCAATGTACAGACAAAACTCTTATTTTATATATATAGATATAAAAAAGTAGCTTTTTTATTCAGGAATACTTTATGTTTTTGACTAATGCAAATGTAAGGTCTTTGCTAGTCTTATAAAAATTTTTATTATAAGTTAACATGGAATCAAATTAATCCAAGGTCAACCAAAATATAAATAAGCTAAAAGTGGCATAAGTGAGACCCTGTTATCTGGATGGAATTTTATATTCATTTTCCAACACGGACAGTAGGTTACTCCACTACTGAATATTGAATTCACAGTATTATACGTTTTGAATTCCGATTATATATATATATATATATATGTATCAAGTTAGTGCTGCTACAATGTGTAAGCTATCTAGGGTCTTCGTGGAACGACAATAATAAACGAAAACTCAGTGAGTTTTGAAGCATATCTCCTACATAGCAGCAGTCTCAATTCTAAGGACGTAATAACGACATCTGTCCGAAGTGGAGAAACTGGTGCAGAAGATAACACGAGTTAATTTCTCGGGTGAGGACTTCCATAGACGGGAGAGTAGAAAGGCAGGCTGAAAAGATTACCTCGCTTTGTGAAATACCAACTTCAGACTGTGTATTTTATTCAATGATACCTTTTAATAGAAGAATATCGGTAAATTAGGGATAAAGCCAATAACTCTGTAAGCCACTTATTGGCTATCCCTCCAGAAAGGACTTATAATTCATGAAGCAGACTTTTTGCTTGTCAGATAGTTATATATATATATATACTAGCAAGATACCCGTGCTTCGCTACGGTATTATACGGAAATTTATAATTGAATGCTTATTGTTTTAGATATATAATCCGTCGAAATTCGCGATCTGACTCGTTTTCTGCGAGAATCCACTAAAATTCCTGATCTGACTGGTTTTCTATTATTTTACGGCACGTTTCCTCCCATTTTTCAATCTTCCTTTCCAGCAATCGATTTCGTACTTCCCAGGCTAGGCTCAGGTATTCCTCCCGGTCAGTTGGGTCCGTAAATCTTTGCCATCTTTTCCTATAATCATTTTTAATATCGATAAAATCCTTCAGGAGATCCGGCGTGGTGTCATATTGGGTGCCTTGGCGGCACTGAACCAGCGGCCGGACTGCATTCATAGTCATTACCCGTCGAGGAGCCGTTTCCAACGCGGTCCGCACATTTGACGATGGTCCGGAATATTATTATTATTATTATTATGTGTTGTTGGAATGGCTGATGACAGGGAAAACTGGAGTATCAGGAGAAAAACCTGTCCCGCCTCCGTTTTGTCCAGCACGAATGTCACATGGAGTGACCGGGATTTGAACCACGGCACCCAGCTGTGAGAGGCCGGCGCGCTGCCGCCTGAGCAACAGAGGATCCTTATAAGTACATTAATAACAGTAAAATCAATTGGTCTCACATCCTTCTACACCACACCGCCGTTAACTTTATTTACCGCCACCCCCCGCACCAAAAAAATTAAAAGACTGCTTGTTTCTTTATGTTTAAGGGAGATTCCAAACACCAATGTTCACGTCTATTACCTTCGGTTTCGAGATATAAGTATCCCCATAAAATAATTTACTTTTTTCACTTCATTTCAAAATAACCCCCCCCCCCCAAGTGAATTTTCCCGCAAAACATACTTGTTTCTTTAACAGTAAAGGATCTTCTAAATACCAATTATCACTATTCTAACTTCTTCAGGTTTTGATTTGTGTGTCCTCATGAAAGGAATTCAACTCCTTTACACTCCCGCCCTCCAAGATGGTTTCCCTACCAAAACGCGTTTTTCTTTGTTTTTAGTAGATCCAAAAACGAATTTTCACGTCTGTAACAACTTTAGCTTTTATTAGATGTATGTATTCTCAAACAATTAAGTCAATTAATTTTTCAATTCTTTCACATCCCCTTCCCCCTTCATTGGATTTTCCGAGAATACGTGTTTCTTTACTTTTAAAGCAGATTGCAAATATCAAATTTCACGTCTGTAACATCTTCATTTTTGAGATATCAGTAGCCTAATTAAAATAAATCAACACCATTTTCAGTCAATTTACCTCCCACCCCCCGCCCAAGTGGTATTTCCGAAAACTAAAAATACACGTTTCTTTATGTTTTAATAGAGATAAAAAAATACCATTTTTCACTTCTGTAACGTGTTAAGTTTTTTTAGATATACTGTAAAACTTCTCATTTTAAAATGTCACCCTCTTGAGTTCCCCTTAAGTGGAGTTTCCAAAAACAAATCACCTATGTTTCTTTACATTTACAGGAGATTCCAAACACCCACTTTTTACGTCTGCAACATTTTACGTTTCTCAGATATTCTGTAGATATAGTCTTTCAAAAAATTCACCCCAAATTGTCACTCCTGTTTAACAGCCATTAATTGGATTTTCCAAAAACTCAAAAATACGTGTTCCTTTACTTTTAAAGGAGATCCCATATACAAATTTTCAGTTCTGTAATATCTTTCGTTTCTGAGATATATGTATTCTCATTAAAGGCATTCAACCCATTTTTCGCCCTTTTACACCCCTCCTATTAGGATTTACAGGAAACAAAAAATACGTGTTCCTTTATTTTTAGAGGAGATTCTAACTACCAATTTTACATTCGTAAATTTTAAAGTTTTAAGATGTAGACACATTCATTTTAAAAAATTCACCCCCCTTTTCACCCCCCCTTTTCACCCCCCAATATTTGGATTTTCCAAAAACGAAAAAATACGTGTTTCTTTACTTTTGAAGTAGATCCAAAATGCCAATTTTCAGGTCTGTAATATCTTCAGGTTCTGAAATATAAGTAGCCTCATTAAAGGCATTCAACCCATTATTAACCCTTTTACACCCTTCCTGTTGGGATTTTCCGAAAACAAAAGAATACGTGTTTCTTTATTTTTAAAGGAAATTCTAAATACCAATTTTTACATCTATAAACTTTAAATGTTTTGAGATATAGATACACCCATTTTAAAAAATCACCCCCTTTTCACCCCCCCTCCATTAATTGGATTTTCAACAAACAAAAAAATACGTGTTTCTTTATTTTTAAAGGAGATCCCAAACACCAATTTTCAGGTCTGTAATATCTTCAGGTTCTGAAATATAAGTAGACTCATGAAATGCATTCGACCAATTTTTCAACCTTTTCCGTCATTCCTATTAGGATTTCCGAAAAGAAAATATACGTGTTTCTTTATTTTAAAAGGAGATTCTAAATACCAATTTTAACATCTATAACCTTTAAAAGTTTTGAGATATAGATACACTCATTTTAAAATATTACCCCCTTTTCACCCCCCCTTAATTGGGTTTTCCAGAAACAAAATAATACGTGTTTCTTTATTTTTAAAGGAGATCCCAAACACCAATTTTCAGGTCTGTAATATCTTTAGTTTCTGATATATAAGTAGCCTCATTAAAGTTATTCAACCCATTTTTCACCCCTTTTCACTCCTCCTATTGCGATTTTCCGAAAACAAAAAAATACGTGTTTCTTTATTTTTAATGAAGATTCTAAATACCAATTTTTACATCGGCAAACATTAAAAGTTTGGAGATATAGATTCACTCGTTTTAAAAATTCACCCCTTTTTCACCCTCCCATTAACTGGATTTTCCAAAAACAAAAAATACGTGTTTCTTTATTTTTAAAAGAGATCAAAAGTACCAATTTTCAGGTCTGTAATATTTTCAGTTTCTGAGATATAAGTAGCGTATCCGGATTAAAGGCATTCAACCCCTTTTTCACCCATTTTCACCCCTCCTATTGGGATTGTCTGAAAACAAAAAAATACGTGTTTCGTTATTTTTAAAGAAGATTCTAAATACCAATTTTCACATCTGTAAACTTTTAAAGTTTTGAGATATAGACACACTCATTTTAAAATTTCACCCCCCTTTTCACCCCCTTAGAGACGGAATATCCAAAAATCCTCTCTTAGCGAGCATCTACATCTTAATATGAATATATCCCCAAAATTTCATTTCTTTATGTCCAGTAGTTTTGGCTCGGCGATGATGAATCAGTCAGTCAGTCAGTCAGTCAGTCAGTCAGTCAGGACAAGCTACTTTATATATATAGATATACACATACACATTCAAAAATAAGGGTAGGGTTTTCCACCTGTTCAATAATGTAAAAAATGTGAAATAATTAAAACGTCACATTTTTATTTTTATTTTTTATACCGGTTTCGGGAATTTTATTTGCCATCATCAGCCTAGGAGGAAGTAACAAGGACATTTAACTAGTTACATTATAATATTAATAATGTATGTATAAACACAGAACCTTCTCAAATAAGTTTGTTATTTATAATTGCGTTATATAATAAAACATTTGGATAGTTGAACAACAAAGACTAAATACCTTCTTACAAGTTTCTAGAAAAGACATAAAATGTTCTATATACAGTCCTGTATATGTATATCTCCTGGCATTGTTAAATATTTGTAACTATGCATGAAGTTAATTATAGCACCAAATCTATATTGTGCCCTTTTCAAGGCAACAACTGCGGTGAACTCTTCCTTCTTCTGTGCGCCGGCTGCTCCTGTAATAAATGACATGTAAATGATACTCACTGCTGCATGTAGACTCTTCTTCCTCAGTCGTGACCGTCCGCTATCCCCGAAGAGAGGCCGCCCGTCGATCAAGGAGTGAGGGAATGAAAAGATGGGGTAAACTAACTATAAATGACGGTACCCAAAGACTGAATTAAAATTTAAATAAAAGACAGATTTATTGAATAAAATGCAAAGTGCAAAAAAAAAAATGAACGTAAACTGAACTGGTAAAATGTAGCAAAATGAAATAAATGAGATTAAGAAAAATTAAAGATTGAGGATCTGCCTTACAATAACACCATAATCTGCCTAATAAACTGACTGAAGGTCAATCACATTAATTAAATATTCCAGACTATGTTGACACTGTCTTCAAGTTGATAACGTGAATCAATTAAAACTCCGGTCAGAAAGACCACCTTCTTTGAACTACAGAATTATATTACGTGAAAAATATCTCTCAAAATAAATTAAAAGTAGTTGAAACACAATGAAGTAATTAGTTACGTCATCAAACCCACTGACTCAGAGGAGTTATCAAATATTAAACACATGTGGCTCATTTGGGAAAACACCCAACTTTAAAATAATCATGGACTGCACTAACCAAGTGTATCACGTAAGGAATAATTCGAAGAAAACAGATAGCCATGAACATCACACTTCATTTACCACATAACCATTATCTTATTCAAACACCTCATGATAAAACAAAATAAATTATTGAAACATAAATCTGAGTGTCATAACCACTCATCTAATTTTTAAACTTCACTTGCATGTCTGTGATAGACTGGACTTCTTAAAAAATAATCCGAAAGATTAGGCCAAGTGCCTTACGTTAACATTTCAAATGACAGCGATCCTTGTACATTAAAATTTCTATTGAATCTGCCGCTAACTGCATTTCATTATCAACTCACTATTTGTGGTACCACCACTAGATGGAGGCAGATGCCATATTGTTTACCTCATTCATTGCGGCAGTTTTTATACAATTGGTTTATTAAAGATCGCTTCATTTTCTAGATAAAATGTAGTGGATTTTTAAAAGGTTTGGTAATTACTGAAATCTGGTATGAGCATACCACTACTATGGTTTCGACTGTGACTTAATCGATGATCCATTAACCTAACATCTGAAATCTTATTTACATCATTAAATCTGTTAACGGAGAAACACTGCTCCGACAAAGAAAATACAGAAATCAAAACTAGCCTATCTACACCTATCTATTTACATCAAATCAAATATAAATAATTCACATACGCTCACGTCCTAAAAATAAACGGTAATAAAGTACACTCAGAAAGAAAAACAAATAAGCAAACTAGATCCCACCATCGCGGCCTACTGGAAATTAATAAGGAAGGAATGCGCAAAATAAAATCAGAGTCTCCAGAAAAATATACCCCGCTGCGAGTAGCAAAAATATAAATATTGTGAATTTGACGGCAATCTCTAACCTCAGACGATAAATGTCTGGACATGATACTATTTAACCTTTCTGGACAATAATTACAGTTATTTCATGTCATCCATGACTTTACATGACTATCGAAAAACACATTGACTCGTCGCTCTGCTCACATGTACAATGGCTAGCATATTTGCCGAGCATCTACTTTCCCTAGAATTACTTAAACAAATACAGGCTTCTGCCTACAATCATAACCCATGTCGTAACACATTTAACACTCTTGGTTAAATTATTCATTTCACAATTCTATTTACTCATTAATTCTCGACGTCATTATTATCCATTATTCTCACAATACGGCCTCGCTCGTATCCGGCGGGCGAAATATCTGTCGTGCATAATACGATTTCTTACGACAGTTCATGACATGGTCCAAATATCACATTTCCATTATCAACGTAGATCATCAGGGATATTATTCATCTAGCTCGATCTCTCGATCATTCTCTGCTTCACATATCACAAAATATCAGAGCTGACTCATCAATGGCTTCCTGGCACTCACTGTTTCTTAAAGAAAAATGACGAGATTGCCTCTCAAAACACAGATGTTGAAAGATGTGTAACCGCAACTACACAGAAATAAATACTTGCGCCTACCAAAATCGTCGCAAAAATACACGGGATAAGTACTACCAGAAACGGTCATCTGAGAGATGATTCCACAACATAAACAAACTGAATGCGCATAAAAGCAAAAATAAACATTAAAAACAACGAGGCGGCGTCTACAAGATCAAAATTCCAACAAAGTATGACTCAAAACCAACGATATAATAACATGATGAACATAATTATAAATAAATCAGCGTTACAGTCATAGATCAAATATCATAGCTTCCTAAACTGTCAAAGTGACATACTACAGAAATAATCCATGACAACACGCAAACAACATCTACCTCAACGAAATGCACAAATAACCCTAGCTGAAAAGTGTGACATTATAATTATTATTATTATTATTATTATTATTATTATTATTATTATTATTATTATTATTATTATTATTATTATTATAGTAGTATTATAAAACTGTGAATTATTTACAATCCTACCTAATACTCTAAGCTACATTTGATCATCGATTAGTCACGGTCCTACATATTTATTTACATTATTTATTGATGCTCATACCTGGGTGATGGAGGCATGCTGGCTCACCCTCCGGACTCGGTCATGGTGAATTAGAATACCATCTTGATGCTGCTGTGGTATTCCAAATTTTCACACACGCAAATTTGACACATTTTTGTCATGCCGTAACACACGCTTACATTAACATAAAACACTCGCATTTCTCGCACTCCAGTGAAGGTTAGACGATACCACTGCAGACTCTTGTCGTGAAGTTGGCCGGTCGTCTCCGCTATCTACCTGAAAATCACCTGTTGGTCTGCCTTCCGGTCTCTCAGCTTTGTGTACCTAGAGCTTACCTAACATTAACCCCAACGGGAAATAACTGTTTGCTCAAGGTCTACCACTGCGGCCTTCATTAAAGAAAAGTCATTCTCCTCCCTGTCTGCCTTTACTAGTCTCTCCCCGTAAACATCTCGCTTGCCAAACAGTGTATTAAGTGGTAAAAGCAAGCTAAAATAAAGTTTCAAATGTTGTGGAGAAGTTTATGCTGACAACAAATGTGAAACTACCCGTGGGTTAGAGAGGCTTTATGTAATTGTGCTGAAAACACGGACTTGTTCCTCTCGACTCGTAATGTGAGTTCATTTAAGCCAAGTGTTGAAAGTGTAGCTCTTGCCTGTTATTTCTGCATAAATAGTAAAAGTTCGTTAAAGTGTTCATTTCTGAAATGTTACTCTCCCAAGTAAAATAATACAAGGCTTTCTCAAAATGCCTACAAGTGTCTCTACTCGCTTTCTTACCAGCCAAAAGTAAAGCTGACTAACTGAATTAGCTGTCACACTGTCGCTCTGATTCACACTGTCAATCTGAAGTTTCACTGAAGAATCACTGCGACTACTAAAGAATCACTGAGAATCTGAAGAAACACTGAGAATTCAACCCCCTGGTCGCTGGGTTTTGTAAAGAGTTCTCCCCCCACCTTGAAAATAGTTCTGTGGAAGGGATGTGGCGTAGTGATCTAGCCCTCGGGAGCGCTTTATCGTACATCCGTAGGTTAAAGTTTTCAAAATATATGTACAAAACTTCCTAATTTTTGCCTGACTTACATGTAATATTGCGTCGTGGGAAATGATCACAGGATAATCCACACGACGGCGCGCGTCACTGGTGTTATTTTCTTCCGGTGAATGGCTCCATCCCGCCATGACAGTTCATTCTCCTGGGCACGATTACCCCTCCGTGTGGAGTTAAATTCTATTAGTTAGGCACTTATTAACCACAGATTCGCACTGGTAAATTTCCAAATATTATAAAGAAATCAGGACACTGTTTTTCACCACCACACCGGGCTTCAGGTAGCGAAATACTGACTGTAGATTCCCGCTATGACAATTCATTCAAATTTAGAATTTTGTGATTGGCTGAGACTTTCGCGCTCTTCGTAGCGTGGATGCATCCATTTCCTCCCAAGAGTTGGCGGGTATTGTCGTTGTCCCTTTGTCCTAGCTAAGTAGGTCAGGCCTCAACGCGTGATTTTCTCGTGAGAACCAACAGAAAGTCGCCACTCCTAGGCGGTATCATAAAATTTATTGGAAGGAGTACTCAGGGCGGTTTACAAGTTGGTCGTGCTCTAAGAAGAGTTTCGAGGATTCTATTTGCCGTCACACTGGCGCCAGAAAGTTCCTTTGTGACTGCTAGTTCACAGCCAACTGTAGTATCCCATATGCGAAATATTCAACTTTTAATTTGTAAATTAATTAGGTAAATTCGCTTATGGGTGCAATATATATAAAGTAGCTTGTCCTGACTGACTGACTGACTGATTCATCATCGCCGAGCCAAAACTACTGGACATAAAGAAATGAAATTTTGGGGATATATTCATATTAAGATGTAAGTGCTCGCTAAGAGGGGATTTTTGGATATTCCGTCGCTAAGGGGGTGAAAAGGGTGGTGAAATTTTAAAATGAGTGTGTCTATATCTCAAAACTTTAAAAGTTTACAGATGTAAAAAATTGGTATTTAGAATCTTCTTTTAAAATAAGGATACACGTATTTTTTTGTTTTCTGAAAACCCCAATTGGAGGGGTGAAAAAGGGTGATAATGGGGAAAAATGGGTTGAATGCCTTCAATCAGGATACCGGTACTTATATCTCTGAAACTGAAGATATTACAGACCTGAAAATTGGTACTTTTGATGCCTTTTAAAAATAAAGAAACAGGTATTTTTTTGTTTTTGGAAAATCCAATTAATGGGGGGGTGAAAAGGGGGTGAATTTTTAAAATGAGTGAATCTCTATCTCCAAACTTTTAAAGTTTGCAGATGTAAAAACTGGTATTTAGAATCTTCATTAAAAATAAAGAAACACGTATTTTTTGTTTTCGGAAAATCGCAATAGGAGGGGTGAAAAGGGGTGGAAAAAGGGTTGAATGCCTTTAATGACGATACTTATATCTCAGAAAATGAAGATATTACAGACCTGAAAATCGGTGTTTAGGATCTCCTTTAAAAATAAAGAAACACCAATTTTTTTGTTTCTGGAAAATCCAATTAAGGGAGGGGGTGAAAGGGGAGTAATATTTTAAAATGAGTGCATCTATATCTCAAAACTTTTAAAGTTTATAGATGTAAAATATGGTATTTAGAATCTCCTTTAAAAATAAAGAAACACGTTTATTTTTGTTTTCGGAAAATCCAGATAGGAAGGGTGGAAAAGGGTGAAAAAGGGATTGAATGCCTTTAACGAAGCTACTTATATTTCAGAACCTGAAGATATTACAGACCTGAAAATTGGTATTGGGGATCCACTTTAAAAATAAGGAAACACGTATATTTTCGTTTTTGAAAAATCCGGATAATGGGGGGTGAAAAGGGGGGTGAATTTTTAAAATAAATGTGTCTATATTTTAAAACTTTAAAAGTTTACAGATGTAAAAATTGGTATTTAGAATCTCCTTTAAAAGTAAAGGAATAAGTATTTTTTTCGTTTTCTGTAAATCCCAATAGGAGAGGTGTAAAAGGGTGAATAGTGGGTTGAATGCCTTTAATGAGGATACATATATCTCAGAAACTGAATATATTACAGAACTAAAAATTTGTAAATGGGATCTCCTTTAAAAATAAAAAAACGCGTATTCTCGGAAAATCCAATGAAAGGGGGGGGGGAAAGAATTCTAAAATTAATTGACTTAATTGTATGAGAATACATACATCTAATAAAAACTAAAGTTGTTACGGACGTGAAAATTGGTATTTTGATCTCCTTTAAAAACAAAGAAATACGCGTTTTGTGGGGGAAACCATCTTGGGGGGGCGGGAGTGGAAAGGAGTTGAATTTCTTTCATGAGGACACATAAATCAAAAACTGAAGAAGTTAGAGTCGTGATAATTGCTATTTAGAAGATCCTTTACTATTAAAGAAACAAGTATTTTTTGCCGGAAAATTCACTTAAGGGGGGGGGGGGAGGAGTGTGAAAGGAAGTAAAAAAAGCGAATTATTTTTATGGGGATACTTATATCTCAAAACTCAAGGTAATAGACGTGAACATTGGGGTTTGGAATCTCCTTTAAACATAAAGAAACACTCCTTCTTTTAATATTTTTTTTGGGGTGGGGGGGTAAATAAAATTAACGGCGGTGGGGTGTAAAAGGACGTGAGACCAATTGATTTTGCTGTTCATAATGTACTTATAAGGAGCCTCCGTTGCTCAGGCGGCAGCGCGCCGGCCTCTCACAGCTGGGTTCCGTGGTTCAAATCCCGGTCACTCCATGTGAAATTCGTGCTGGACAAAACGGAGGCGGGACAGGTTTTTCTCCGGATACTTCGCTTTTCCCTGTCATCATTCATTCCAGCAACACTGTCCAATATTTCATTTCATTTGTCATTCATCGATCATTGCCCCAGAGGAGTGCTTCGGCAGCCGGCACAATTCCTACTGTCGCCGCTAGATGGGGCTTTATTCATTCCATTCCTGACCCTGTCGAATGACTGGAAACAGGCTGTATATTTTCTATGTACCTATTCTGATCATAAACCGATCTTTTTAATCTTTCCTGGGTTCGTTTTCAACAGCCAACTTTTCCTGCGGAGAACGTTCTTATATTACAGTAGACTCTCCTGGCATATGAATAAAAATTTAAACACATTTGAAATAAACGATAGGAATGAGATTGACCGTCCAATTGTTCACCTCTATAATAAGGTCAATAATGCACGGAAGTATGTCATTCGTATCGCCAGAAATCCCGCACACTTGCCTACGCGCGACATTGGTGCAGGTCACATTCTCAACAATAACAATGGCAGCAGATGTAATTTACCGCCAAGTAGCGGTCTTGCATCTTGCTGTGGGGTCCAGAACATCTATAATAATAACAATAATAATAATAATAACAATAATAATAATAATAATAATAATAATAATAATAATAATAATAATAATAATAATAATGTTCTGGACCGTCGTCAAATATGCGGACCGCGGTGGAAACGGGTCCTGGACGGGTAATGACTAAGAATGCAGTCTGGCCGCAGGTTCAGTACCGCCAAGGCACCCAAGACGACACCACGCCGGATCTCCTCCAGGATCTGTTCCATATTTAAAATGCTTATAAGAGAAGATGTCAGAGATTTAAGGACCCAACTGACAGGGTGGAATACCTGGACCTAGCCTGGGAAGTACGAAATCGATTGCTAGAAATAAAGATTGAAAAATGGGAGGAAACTTGCCATAATCTATTAGAAAACGAGTCAGATCGCGAATTTTGGCGGATTCTCGCAGAAAACTATTCAGATCGCGAATTTCGGCTGATTATATATCTATAACAACATTCAATTATAAATTTCAGTATAATACCGTAGCGAAGCACGGGTATCTTGCTAGTTTCAGATAAAATTTCTTTTTTAATTATATCTTAATAGCTGTTAAAAATATACAACTGGCCTTGAAGCGATGTATAAAATCTTTTAAACATTCTGTTATGACAGATCTTTACAAGAATACACTGCCAGCTAATTTTGTTCTAGAGTATTTTTATACAGTGTAAATAGGTAGTAGACCATTTTATTGACCAATTTGTGATGGGTACATATAGTACATGCTAATGGGATGCCAAATGCGAAAAAAATGGCCACCTAGACACCAGTAGCAACTAAACGTATCACATTTCTATTTCTCGTCAGATGCTCTACTGTTTGAGCTACGCTGGTCTAGTTCATATGTAATACATTGATTTCTCATTTCCCTACAATGGAAAAAAGTTAATCACATCATAACCTTTCAAAGAAATCTCTGTCTAACATTCGCGGATGGGTAGGTAGGTTCTTGCAGTTTGCCGAGGTCAGTGGATATTTGGCTCGGGAATTAGTCACTATTACCAATGGAACACGTCTACATCAGTAAATCAGCTCTGGCTTATACTCATAGCTGCCGCCTACGTCGCAGATACCCTATGAGTGGTTTACCAAACGCACACGCAAAGTCATCTCTGTATATGCCCTGAAGGACCTTGGAGGGGTGAAACGTAAAGGCTTCCACTATCCGTAACCTCGGCACTTGATGGAGTAGAGGGGTTATCTCTACGACCAAATGACTTTGACCCCAGGAATTGACTAGGTACTAAATTTTCGGTGCAGGCTAAGTTAACCTCAGGTCCATTTGCTACTCCTGAAGTAGAAATCTCGTTTCTTAAATTTTTCAACTTGCTAACGGGGAACAGAAACCACGTCATTCCGAGTGAACCAAACGCGACTTCAACGCCTCCGCCAGGCAACATACTGTAGTCTTTCCTTAAACGATGTCAAAGGAGTTGGAACTATCGACGATCTCTCGTGGTAAGTTATTCCAATCCCTAAATTCCCAATTTTTTTCCTCTTCACTTTTAGCTTTATCTTTCTTCTTGTCTGCTTTTAAGAACCCTACTGAAGGTTCATGTCTTCGCTGACAGCTCGGAACTGAACGCTTAGTCGAGCAGTTCTTTCCCCTACTACCAAGTTTTCCCAGTCCAAATTTAGCCATATTTTCGTATCACTACACTTTTGTCGGAAACCACAAAGAATAATCGAGCTGCTTTTCTTTGGATGTTTTCCAAATCTCAGATGAAGTAAACGTGGTTCTCATACACTGAAACCATTTTTTTTTTTTTTTTTTTTTTTTGCTATTTGCTTTACGTCGCACCAACACAGATATGTCTTATGGCGACGATGGGATAGGAAACGCCTAGGAAGTGGAAGGAAGCGGCCGTGGCCTTAATTAAGGTACAGACCCGGCATTTTGCCTGGTGTGAAAATGGGAAACCACGGAAAACCATCTTCAGTGCTGCCGACAGTGAGGCTTGAACCCACTATCTCCCGATTACTGAATACTGGCCACACTTAAGCGACTGCAGCTATCGAGCTCGGTAAACCAATTTTTTGGGTGCCTATCAGTGACTTATACGCCCTCTCCTTTTCATTCTTGGTACAATCACTAAATACCATCATTATGATGTGAAGAGATCAGTACTTACTTTTTACATTCAAGTTAATGCGACTTCTTCAATGAAGATCCCTTTACCGAGCGACTTGGCTGTGCATTTACGAGCGCGCAGCTGTGAGCTTGCATTCGAGAGGTAGTGGGTTCGAACCCTATTATCAGCACCCCTGAAGATGGTTTTCCAATATTTCACATGTTCACTCTAGACACAAATTCTGGGGATGTAGCTTAATTAAGGCCAGGGACGCTTCCTTCCCACTCCTAGGCCTTTCCCATCCTCGCCATAAGACCTATCTGTGTCGGTGCGTCGTAAGGCAGCTTGTAAACAAGGAGATCTCTCCTTATATTAACACTCATCCCCATGTTGTTCGTTCACTCCATCAATACAGTGATTAAAAGTGAGAGTACTATTCCTCTTGTGAAAGTCACAATCTGTCTTTTCATTCCGTTTACCATCATACCATTGTCTGCTGTCCATCTTGCAACATTGTCGAGATCATTCCTCAGTTGTTCTAAATCAAGTAATTTACTTATTACCCTATACATTATAACATCATCCAACCAAAGCCTCACCTGTATTTTTACTTCTTTACTCATATCATTTATATATAGAACAGTTAACGCTTCACCTACTCTAATATTCTGAGTTTCTAGATTATGTAGCCATCCACTGCCACCCATTCGTTTACTCTAATGACCCTTATTTTCGTCAGTAGTCTCCCATGGAATGGCGTATGGCTTTCAGTGCCGGGAGTGTCAGAGGACAACTTCGGCTCGCTAGATGCAGGTCTTTTCATTTGACTCCCGTAGGCAACCTGCACATCGTGATGAGGATGAAATGCTGAAGAGGTCGACATATAAACCCAGCCCCCGTGCCAGCGCAATTAATCAATTATGGTTAAAATTGCTGACCTTGCTGGGAATCGAACCCGGGTCTCCCATAACCAAGGGAAAGAGCGCTAACCATTTAGCTGTGGAGCCAGACAGTAGTTTCCCATGGTATGCCCTGTCAAAATATTCATATATCCAGGGTGTCCCATGAGAATGGTCGATGTTCAGGGACATGACAGGAACGAACATTTGAAGTAACAAACTTCATATGGACATGTGCCCTATTCCAAATGGTTCCTGAGATAGAACACATTTAATGTACTGTTGTTTTTGGGCTAGTGGCACACACATGTGTGTCATACCCACACAACCACACCTAGCTGATCATCGCATCATATAATTCTGCGTCAGCATTACTTCTTCCAGGTCTGTACGTCCCAAATACATTATGATTCCCTCTATCCTAAGACATAAGCCTAACCACCTAGAAAATCATGTTCCACATCCTTAACTTTTTCACACATTCGTCCACAAATTCTTCTTTTTCCATATAAATACCTCCCCTCCCCTTGATTCTATCCCGTTTCTACGATGAACACTCCTGTTCCGGGATAAAATTTCGCTCCTCAACCGCCATTCAACTCATATTACAAAATGTGGCAAATAAATACCTGTATCTATTAAATTACGTAATTCTATTTCTTTCCTTACAATACTTCTACATTTTGGTACTAACAAATTTATGTCTTCGTAAATTTACTTACAGCAGCCTGTATTCTCATCGCCGCTCCCTAGTCCAGCCCGTTTCCCTGAATATCTAGACAAATCTTTTAACTTGTATCTACTACTGCGGTTCAAGTGAAGGCTATCTCAGCGTTAGATCCCCATCCCCTCCATCCTTTATCTACAAATCTCTCTTCCAGTTTCCCACATATGAATCCAATAGCCTCATTTGAATTCCCGATCACACTCCACTGATGCCACTGACAGCATTATGCACTCTTTTACACTTCTCCCGCGCTGCATTAACCAGATTTCAAACATCTCAGCTATGTTAGTACATATTCTTGCTTGCCTTACGTTGTTGGTACGAACGTGAAACATTACCACCTAATCCTTACCCACCTCGTTCGCGTCTACTTCCTCAACATCTGCCTTAACTTAATTCCTAGATAACATTCAACCCTGGTTTCCTTTCCTATTTCCTCCAAACCTTCTCCCTACGCGCCTAAAAAGGGAGCCCCTCATGACCAGAACCTCAACCCCACCCACCTTATTAGACTCACCATTGCTGGTCTTCCTTATATTCCTTGACGGCAGCAGAACCTACTTCCTCTTCCATTATCTCCCTTTCATAACCTCGCTCCGTCTTCCTGTTCCTATTTTCTACTTTATGTTTTCCTTTCCTACCTTTCCCTTTCCCCTCGCCTCCCCTCCTCTGTAACACTTCCATGCTCATCAAATTCCCTCTGCTGTTCTACCTGCAGTGACTCATACCGACCCTAACAGGTACCTCTCCTCTCAACGTTCCATCCTATTAGGCCCATTGACCTTCAGTTTTCAGTCCCTACACCTGGACTCTTTAGCCATTCGTTCTTCTTGTTCACGCTAAACTGAAATATTTTGAAAAATTGTAGTTAATTCCAGTGAATGTACGTGCGATTTTAAAATTAAAATTCACCTGCCCGTTTTATGGTTTCTGTGTACAATGACTATGGTCACAATATCAATGGTCTGTTAATGTTGTAAGCTGACTGTATATTTACACGAACACAGAAGTATTGCCATCACGATGTTTAACATAACATCATTTCTCTTTACCTAGTGTAATATTTCATGATATATTGATAATTAAGAATTCCCAGTATTTTCTTCATACCTCTTACTGTAACATTTCTCTCAGTTCTCATAATTTGCATTATTGAAATACTCGTGCTGTTTCAAATCATACGATGCAGTATTTCTTTTCTTCCTTATTTTTCCTTAACTACGATTTCCCTCAACCATTAATCTCATTGTTTAACAATGAAAATGAACTTTGCTTCTTAAACAGTGTTGCCAGCAGTTTGTAGAGTATATAACTAGGGTCATTCCCTTTTTAGTTCGTAAAAGTATTATTTTAGCATGACGCTACAGCCTGACAGACCTTGGGCTATGAAGTGGGCGTTGCTCAGCCGAAAAGCCTGCAGATTACGGGGTGACGCATGTCAGTGTGATGGATACTCTCGGCCATTATTCTTGGTTTTCTACACCGGGGTCGCATTCTCACCGTCAGACAGCTCCTCAATTGTAATCACGTAGACGAGGTGGACCTCTAGACCAATCCTCAGATCCAGGTAAAAATCTCTGACAGGCCCTTAGACAATGGCTACGCGAAATTATTATTATTATTATTATTATTATTATTATTATTATTATTATTATTATTATTATTATTATTATTATTATTTGCTAGGGGCTTTACGTCGCACCGACACAGATAGGTCTTATGGCGACGATGGGATGGGAAAGGCCTAGGAGTTGGAAGGAAGCCGCCGTGGCCTTAATTAAGGTACAGCCCCAGCATTTGTCTGGTGTGAAAATGGGAAACCACGGAAAACCATCTTCAGGGCTGCCGATAGTGGGATTCGAACCTACTATCTCCCGGATGCAAGCTCACAGCCGCGCGCCTCTACACGCACGGCCAACTCGCCCGGTATTATTATTATTATTATTATTATTATTATTATTATTGTTGTTGTTGTTTTTGTTTAGATATCAAGTAATTATATTTTCGGGAAGGTCGGCAAAATCTGTCCAGAGAAACGACAACAGTACGAAAGAATCCCATTTAATTCTTTATGGTTAGAGGCAATCAGTAGAGTGGTATTTGGTTGCCAGTCAATTGAAGAGTTTCGGAGTTACTACAATGTACTATAACAGCTCAGTTGAAATCGAAATGTTCGTAAATTACGTTGTATTTATGTGCTGGAAGTATAAGGTAATCTTCTAATTATCCAAATACTTGAGTTAGAATAGTCTATTTGTGAAATTAACGTGTGTGACATGTTGGAGATTAATTTGGAAACTATAAATTACCACGAACTACAGAAAATTCAAATAATAGACGTTCAAATTTTTAAGGATATGTTTTGTCCTATAATATACCCGGCAAACCCTGGTATAGAAAAAAAAGGGTTCAATGCAGCTTTCTCACGATCAATACCAAAGTCCCGTATTATCAGCCATACTGTACACTCATGTGAATAAGCTGTGTTCAGTTTTCTGGGAGTGAATACCTTCTTACGGGTGAGCAATGTAACAGAAAGTTGTATCCACTCGAAAGTTTTCATTATCATCACCACATCCTACAAAAATGTGTAAAAATAAATTTATCATGAACTGTCTTATTCAAAACTCCACCTTAACCTACATCACAATTTATTGGTATAATGAATTCACTATTTGCACTCAACCTTTCAGGAACGTGTATCAAATTACACCCAAAATAAACTCCTTGTTGATAGATTGCAATTATAACCTGGGTGAAGAACTCCTGTAGTGTAAACAATATTCAAAATATTACCTTTCAGAAATATAAATAAAGTGACCGAAAATTTCCTTACTTTAACATACAATCAGCAATCAAGACAGCAGCTACGAAGATGCTTCAAGTATACTTTCGACTTATTACGTTGTGATGAGTGCATATAGAGCATGCGATGGAGATGTTAATTACAGAATAATAGTGGTCAATCAGACACCAGTGGGAACCAAACCTGCAACTTTCAGATTTCGCGTCGGATAATCTACCGATTGAGGTATGGTGACCTAGTTCACATTTGTTCTGTTGGAAAGGATCTCATCGTGTCCAATTTGTGATTTTCGTTCTGTACTCGTCATCTCTTCGAAATGTACTATATTGTCTGAAAACTGGGGGACACAGAACATTTCAGGAAGTACAAATGAGGTTAGTTGGAAGTAAACTATGGAATATCGTCGCTGCACCGGCAAAACCTCGTATCCCACAATGCTCCTCCTATCCTTTATTCTTCTTAAGACTGGTCACGCCTCTCATTCACGTATCGATATTCGTCCTAACAGAACATTTTTTTAAATTTTTTTATTTATTTCATTTCAATATAGGCACCTGAGCCAAGGCTCTTCTTGGTGCAATACAAATAAATTACAATGGCAGCTATATTCACTATGTAATTATAAAATAAAATACAGTAACTATATAATTTAATAGATAAGATAGGACAAAGCTTCCTAACCATAATTACCATACTACTTCAAGAATTTAGTTACATTACTCTTGAAGATAGATAAAGTTGGTAACATTTTTATACTCGCTGTGTTCATTTTCGTTTGCCAAGGAAACTGAAACTTACTGTACCGCGCTGTAGGAATGTGTTTGTGAATGACGTATTTACGCACTCCTACAGTATAATGCATTTAAGGTTCATTTTCCTTTACACGTCGGCATAGGTATTGTTCTGCTGAAATGCATATCCGTATGTGACTGGGAGGCATAACCAGTCTTAAGGAGCATAATCGGTAGGAAGAGCATTGTGAGATACGAGGTTTTCCCGGTGCAGCGACTATACATAACACTGCGTTTACTTAGTGTTGTGAAAATGGGATCACAACGGTGAATTCAATCCAAAACTAGCATTATTAATCAACAACAATATAAAGTACAAAACAATGCAAATTGTGAATTATTTCATTGAAAGCATGAGCCAAAGTATACTTTGACTATTTAATAACACTCAGAATTACAGTTACTTAAACGTACTTTCTATAGAAGTGGGGAAGGTATAAATCTGTCTACCTATGTTTTCAAAATGGTTGTGGAATTTTGAAATGGTTGAAAGTACGCAAGAATTTATGTCAAAAGTACTGATCAATTTACAAATTACTTATTAAAAAATAATGCGACATTTAGTCAAAATTATGTCCGGCTCTGTGGCTAAACAGTTAACGTGTTGGCCTTTGGGCCAGTGGGTTCCGGGTTCGATTTACTGCCGGGTCGGGGATTTTAACCTTCATAGGTTAATTCCGATGCCTCAGGGGGCTGGATAAATGTGCTGTCTTCATCATTAGAATTCATAACGCGTAGGGCCCCATCCTCATCGACCTACAGGTCGACTATACGGCGTCATCTCGAAAGACCTGCCCAAGGCCACTTCGGAGGCCACACGCAATTCAGTTAAAAAGTCAATATTATAAAGGTTTCAGAGTTAGAAAGTACTTTACCGAGCAAGTGGCCGTGCGGTTAGGGTTGCGCGTCTGTGAGCTTGTAATCTGGAGGTAGTGGATTCGAACCCCACTGTCCGTAGCCCTGAAGATGCTTTTCCGTGGTTTCCCATTTTCACACCAGACAAATGCTGGGGCTGTATCTTAATTAAGGCCATGGCCGCTTCCTTCCAACTCCCAGCCCCTTTTTTTTTAACCCATTATCGCAATAAGACCTATCCGTGTCGGTGCGGCGTAAAACAAATTGCAAAAAAATACATTGTCTTAAATAAGCAGAGATATAAGAAAATTTTTAACACCAGAAAATTATAAACGAATAGAACGACGAAATTCAATGAATATTACTTTTGTATGTACATATAACTGCATAAAACTGTACAACTTTCTACGAACAACTATTGCGGACTTCTTCGTCTCCAGGTGGTCATGCAGCACCCATAAAAATAAAGGCTTTCTCAATTGTGATCTTACCAGCGTTTTGCCCCAGAATGTCACATTCAATACTTTACCATCATTAGAGGCGAATATATTCGGCCGTTTGCAAAGGCCAATGAAGGATTTCTAGACTGACCGAGCGTTCAATGAGATTTTTTACATTCGATAATCTGCAGTTGCCAGGTCGTCATGTACAGCACTGAACGAGGCCTATAGTCTGCAGTTGCCAGGTCGTCATGTACAGTACTGAACAAGGCCTATAGTCTGCAGTTGCCAGATCGTCATGTACAGTACTGAACAAGGCCTAATACGTTGGAAGTTCAATGCGATCGTGAAAACTACATTTTCACAACGACAAAGATAATTTACTTGAGAAGAAATTTGAATTGGTTTCATATACTGTAATAATGCCAGGGTTGGGGCATAAGTAATTTGAACTATTGTTTTCCTCACATTTGCACCTTCATATGTCCTGGGAAGCATGTCAATGATATACGAGCACGAGATGGCGGTGTTTTGGACCGGTACCACTCACAGGGCGATAGGACTGCGGTAAGGATATGACGAAGTAACTTCAGCGATGAAGGTAGGAAGTACTGTAACACCCGCCATATTCGCTGGACCTGTCTCCGTGCGATTTTAACCTCATTCCGAAAGTGAAAGGACTGTTGCATGGGATGTTGTTTGGGACACGAGAGGACATAGTCAATGGTGGAAAACATGAAATTTCAAAATTCACACATGGGGAGGTGACTGGTATCCGACGTCTCTGCATCACTGAAAATGTGCAGTAGACAATCTAGAGGAATAATTTGAAGATTTGCTGTTTGACGGTTACTTTACTCTCTGAGAATAAACATTAAGTAGCACAAGGATTTCATGGCTGACAGATTCCTCGCTTTATATCCTACACCTCGTATACCTACTCGGCATTTCTCACACACTCCACAGCACCTTGCTCTCCCCATTCCCATCTGTACATTTCTCACACATTCCACAGTACCTTGCTCTCCCGATTCCCATCTGTACATTCCATCATGGCTGACAGATTCCTCGGTTTATATCCTGCACCCCGTATACCTACTCGGCATTTCTCACACATTCCACAGCACCTTGCTTTCCCCATTCCCATCTTTGCTGTATCTGGCCAAGGCTTCAGTACGTAAATACATTTTCGTGGCACATAAATGTGTTATCAGAATGGAGCAACTTTGATGAGAGCTTCGAACTCAGCCCGGCGTTGAAATCCCATCCCCCCACTGGAGTAATACCCTACCTGAGTCGTTGAGCATTACGGGTCAATGGTGGGTTCGCTCAGCAAATATACTAATCATCTCTATAGTAGGGGAACCTTAATTGTGAGAGGAATACGTCCACACTAACAAATGAGAAGAATGATTCCATTTTTTTTTAACACAAGTTTAATAGACTAAGGAAATTCTCATTAAAAATCTGCACGGATATGCCATTTCACTGTAAATTACAGAAAACATATATTCGAATTTATCTCGAGTGTTTTAAATGTCCGTAAGTCTATTCCTCAACTTCATTTTACATTCGATAACCCTTTAAATCTCGAGAAGGCGCCCCCTCTCTGATTATTTAATTATTAAGTAAACACTTGTCACATTACGCAATATAACACTATACACAGGTATTATTAAATACGGACATATCCTGCGGCGATTCATTCTATTATGACGTTAATTAACACAGTTCCAAATAACAAGTTACGATATCCTAACATCATGTAAACTGAGGTAAACATTAAAGTTATAATGAGCACACTTTCAAACACATGAGGGTTGTATCACGTCATTTACCTAGCATGAAAATTTAATCGTCTATAAATCTACTATATCACACAAGGCGCTTGTTTCACTGGGATTTTACTGGCAAAAATAACATAACATGATTTAAGCAACGTTGTTTCCCGTGAACAACACATATATCGATCCAATATCCAATACATCGCGTAAGATAACATTTTGGCACTCCCTGTAAGAAAAGACAAGGAAAGATACAGTTCACATTCACAAGATGAATCACAAATAGCACAATCCATCTGCAGTTGGCAACAGTGAGCATTAATCTCTCACTGTCTGCTGGCAATGAACCCAAGGTGTTTCAGCACATGGGGTATATTTGACCTGAAATTCCCTACACGGTTTAAATAATTATGAAAAGAAAAATGGTGGGATTCTTCCTCTAATGAGCACTGGAATCTATGTGATGGCGGTAATATTTAAATTGTGGCATGTGCTCGTTGTATCTAGAAGAGAATAAGCCAGCTGCCTGCATTTTGTTCCCAGTACAGAGGAGCAAATTTCGCCCAGGTTCTCCCTTGTCGGCTCCATAAATCACGGATCAGCTGACAGTCGCCCTTACTTTCCCTTTCTGGGCATAGCGAAACACCTCGGTTCCTTTTATTATTCATACTCTCGCGGCAAATCATTTCCTCTCTTTATTTCCCCGGCTACTATCCGTAGCAATATCACATGACGGCTTTAATCTGGCCTTAATCATCACATTTATAACGGGGTATTCCACCTCGCGCTTATCCATTACACATTGGGAAAGAATTCACATGTCATCTCTCAGTACAACCTCAGGATAACAGCCTGCATAATAAGCCTTGCCTTCCCTCTCGGTACCACGAACACGTGCTTCATTAAGATGAAACCCTGCAACTCGGGACAAAATTATACAATTCACTCACGACCTAAATAACACACGAACATATCCCAATGTCATATCTTCAACCGTTGGTCCAGCAGTCTTAAATTACAAGTGAGAGGACTTTCCTATCTCATGTGTGAAGTGCAAAAATCAACAGTTTGAGAAACCTTTAATGACTCATATTTATGTATGCAACGGTGATATTTGGAGTCATTTAATGAATATTTAAAACCCTTTTACTTTACAACACTTCACACTTAATTAACTCTGAGGCCTTAAAATTACGTCATGCACTACAAATCCTTATTTAAATGGAAATAAAAATGGTTATCACAAACCATGAAGAAAATATCCTATAAAACCATTAAATGAAATGCTATCATCCCTCTGAAACAGCGTATATTAACAATCTTTGTTCTGAACTATTTACATGCATAATTAGTGATTTAATATTTACATGGTGATACTAGCTTCATTCTAAGGAAAATATTAAAAGTGTACTCAACACTTCTGCATCATGAAATAGCTCCTCCGGTGGGTACAAGCATGGATATACACAGATATTATGATGGCTTCAGCGGTGAGGAGTCCACGGTTCAGCTGATGGTGAGTCGCCTGCATGGTGGCTGGATCCTCGTTCGACGTTCGACGATCCGGAATATCTCTGCCGTATACGATGAATATTAGGCAAACGGCTCGATATCTCGTTCAACACAACGTCCTCGCTGGTTCAATTATGCAAATACGAATAATTGACTTAGGGTAAATGTGTTAGTCTATGTTACACATTATAAATCACCTTGATTAGAACTCCTCATTAGTTCGAGTATTCTAATCTAGAACGGTATTTTCCAGTCGTCCTTCACTCCTCTTTCTCACTTTCATATCTCCTTCATTTACATCAGATTCAGGCCCTGAAGCTACACTCGTTCGTCTGGCTAACGTCACTGGATATACACTGTCGATATTTTCAGCACTTTATGTGTTAATAATGGTAACTTGGCTTACTTCACTGCACTAGTCATAGGTAAGACGATCTATTCACTGCATTTTGGGTCTACTTGGCAAACGCTACCCATTTATGATACCGGCCATAAGCCGTCTATTCACTCACCAGGTCTACCTCTTGACTGATATTGACACACAGTTCATAATTCCCAAACCACTCCCTCGCCGTCTTTGTCTACGCACTTGGTTAGACAATATGCATAATTTATGGTAATTAAGCCGAACTCGTTTCAGTCATTTACGTGGTTTGACACGCAACCTCCGATCGCACAGAAAACTATCCGCACAATTTCGTGCCGTTTTATGAATTCTCTACCCGCAAACTTTAGATGCACTCCACATGCAAATCAGTTCGTTATACTGTGATCAGTTTCACAGAAAACCACAAATATTCATTATATCACCGTGCTGCCATGTTCACAATTAAATTTTCAACTATAACAAAGAACTCTGTCACTGTATTAACGCGCACAACAAGTAGCAAGTAGACGCAGTCACAGAGAATAGAAAGTGAAATGAGGTCTGTCTCGGGGTTCTTTCATATATAGGCAAGCAGCCCTGGTACGAAGAGTGAAGGCAAAATACGCCCCTTTTCAAAACTTTGGCCCGCTAATCCGCGATCCTCGACAGTGATTGAGGTATCGAATTAAAGCTTATGCACTCCCATTTTCACTGATCGAATTTCATTACGATCGTATCGTGTGTTGTTGTGTAATCTTGAAAGCGTCATCTGGTATTTTCCAGTAGGCGGTGCTAAGCCCGTGGGATTCCTAGAGCTTGCTCGCGTTGTCAGAGTCCAACATCTGTTTCTTATTAAGTCACACCCTTATTTACTGCGTATTTATTTTTAATTCAGTTATGTAGAGCACTTCTTGGCCTTATAATTTGGCGAAAAATCCCTGAGTCAGGGGAATATTAACTTGTGAATATCCGTCATATACTCCACGACTTCAGTGATTATTATTTTTAACAGTAGAAAACTGTAAGTTGGTACTGGTACATATGAAGGGGAAATCATGGGATTATGTTACATTGTACGTTGGGACGAATACTTGAGTCCTGCGTGGTGACCTAGTTTGATAGCCACGTGACGCCAGCCTCATTCGAACTCCCTGCACAAGAAAGAGAACAGGAGCTTGTACTCGATCTCCCCTCTAATTACGCGCAATGAGCCTTCGGTCGCGCCAGCCAGCAGACCCACTCGTGTCCCGGAACGGGTGAAAAGTGCTCATTTCGACACTATTTATCGTAGAATCGGCCGGAAGACAGTATATTTCATCTTCTAGGTATCATGACACGCTCCTGGTGATACTGTGAACGACCACAGTACATTTCATGGATGACAGATTCCTCGCTTCATATCCTACACCTGGTAGGCCTACTCGGCACTTCTCACACATCCCACAGTACCTTACTCTCCCCATTCCCATTTGTACATTTCATGGCTGACAGTTTTATCGCTTTATAAATTACACCTTGTATACCTACTCGGCACTTCTCACACATTCCACAGCACCTTGCTCTCCCAATTCCCCGTTCCATTTGTCTGGTAGATACCGCAATCATGCGAAATATGTGGTTGCTATGACTTATGCACCAACCCTTGTGTAATTGTAGGTTTTACGTACACATTTACGACTTCGGAGATTCGGGGCTGATGAAATATGTCCCTCAGTAGTTGTTTCATATGCCAGTAAATCTACCGATATGAGTTTGGCTTATTTGAGCACCTTCAAATACAACCGGACTGAGCCAGGATCAAACCCGCCAATTTGAGCTCAGGTGGCTAGTACTCTACCGTCTGAGCTACCCAGCCCGGTCAGTATATTCTTCTTAAATTGCAAATTCTAGAAATGCCTTGAAAATTATATAGAAATGTAAAGTGGTAACCTTCGTAACTTTTTCTTATGGGTCCAAAAAAACAACAAAAAGCAGATAGATAGGTACTGAGTAGGTGTTAAACATTTCCTGTGCGGATAACTTCAGAGTTCGAAGTGATGAAATTTCCACACCTTGGTTCGTCCCAATGAGGTACTCACACTTCCTGAGGAAATAATATTGGTACTCTGGGGTTCCTGAAAATTAGCAACAGAACATAAAAATGATAAATGCGAGTGTATTTGTTCTGCTCTGTAGGTCCGGTTCCTTGGCTGAACTGTCAGCATCGAGGTCTGCTGTTCAGAGGATCCGAGATTCAATTCCTGGCCGCATCGGAGATTTTGATCACATCTGGTTAATTCTTCTGATTAGGGACTGGGTGTTGGTATTTGTGTAACTATGCTACCAGCCACTAGAGAAACACACGGTAGTGAATATGTCTTTCCACACAGGGTTGGTGCGAGAAAGGGCATTCAGCCGTAAAGCACAACCCAGTCCACATATGTGACATATTTCGCACCTGCGACCCCGCCAAGGTAAGGAAAAAGTGGCGAAAACAGAAGGAAAGGAAGAAGAAGAAGAAGAATTGTATGTGCTTTCCCGCTGGGCAAAACGTTTCCATCAATAAAATTATAGCCAGCAACACGAGTTACAATTTGATAATTACAAACAGCGCACGAAGCCTTTTATTGTGTATTGTATATCAGCTCAGAAATCTTTGACTATGAAAATGTTCATGGAAGTGTATTTAAAAACTATATGACTTGAATCGCATTGTCTATTCACTTTTAACACCAGCTAGAAATTCATTACTGCTCTGCGGGAGCAGGGTTATATTTAAGAGAACAGTTAACCAGAAAATTGTAATAATACAAAGCATTTCAGAGGGATTTGTCATTTGTCCTCTCAGCAAGGCGCCATAGAACGGTAGAAAGAGTGACGAAAATTGAATACTATGAGTTGAGGTTATAATTAATTGTTGGAGAAGTTATAAATGTATCCGAGGAAAAATGAATGTGTTAAAAATACGCACGAAAAACTTAGAACCGTCATGACATTTAAATTTTTTCCAGGAATGTAGATTATTAACGAAGGCAACGATTTTATGTGTGTCATTGTTATTCTTTGTAAGTAGTTAGAAAGAAACTCTGCAATAGTCCACGAAGAACATTGTTGGTTTCAATGTAAATACCGAGTTCATGTCTGTAGATGTTGCGCAGGGAAATCACAGTTAATAACTACATTAGTCGCGTTTAGTATCATCGTTATAGTGGTTCAGCAATATGAGTGCATGGAATGAAATGAAATAGCGTATGGCTTTTAGTGCCGGGAGTGTCCGAGCACAAGTTCGGCTCGCCAGATGCAGGTCTTTAAATTTGACTCCCGTAGGCGACCTGCGTATCGTGATGAGGATGAAATGATGATGAAGACGACACATACACCCAGTCCCCGTGCCAGCGAAATTAACCAATTATGGTTAAAATTCCCGACCCTGCCGAGAATCGAACCCGGGACTCCTGTGGCCAAAAGCCAGCACGATAACCATTTAGCCATGGAGCCGGACAGTGCATTAAATGTGAGTACACATTAAGCAGTTACTACATTTTGTTAATGTCTATTATAATGGTCACCATCATTTTTGATACGGTATCATCCAGGTATGGGGAACCGCAGTTGATTCTCTAGTTAAAGGCCTGATTGGATAGAAAAAAATGATACATAATCACAGGGTAATTCTATCTTATTTTTCAGGATGTTAAGCATCTAATTTCTCCTCCATTAACATTCTTCGAACACTCGAATTCCGCAATGAATTATTATCCTGATACTGTATTGGCTTTTGGGCTTATGCCGTGTCAAACAAATAAGGTGAAATTTTCTTGACACGGCACAAGCCCAAAAGCCAATACAGTATTCTGTATAGAGTAATAAATAAGTTACAAGGTTGTGAGCAACTGCAACGTGACCTCGATAGTGTTGTAAGATGGACAGCAGACAATGGTATGATGATAAACGGGGTTAAAAGTCAGGTTGTGAGTTTCACAAATGGGAAAAGTCCTCTCAATTCTAATTACTGCGTTGATGGGGTGAAACTTCCTTTCCGTGATCATTGTAAGTATCTAGGTGTTAATATAAGGAGAGTGAGGAAAGCAACGGGAAATTACCTCACTCCTCATTTCCCTAGTACGCCTCTTCAGTGACACCTGGGCCATCTATGACAGCTAATGGTGGACCTGATGAGGATACAACCAGCCTTCGGGCTGAATACCCAACATACATACAATATAAGGAGGGAGCTTCATTGGGGTAATCACATAAATGGGATTGTAATAAAGTGTGCACAGATCTCTGCACATGGTTATGAGGGTGTTTAGGGGTTGTAGTAAGGATGTAAAGGAGAGGGCATATAAGTCTCTGGTAAGACCCCAACTAGAGTATGGTTCCACTGTATGGGACCCTCACCAGGATTACTTGATACAAGAACTGGAAAAAAAAAACAAAGAAAAGCAGCTCGAGTTGTTCTGGGTGATTTCCGACAAAAGAGTGGCGTTACAAAAATGTTGCAAAGTTTGGGCTGGGAAGAATTGAGAGAAAGAAGAAGAGCTGCTCAACTAAGTGGTATGTTCCGCGCTTTCAATGGACAGGCGGCGTGGAATGACATTAGTAGACGAATAAGTTTGAGTGGTGTCTTTAAAAATAGGCATGATCACAATATGAAGATAAAGTTGGAATTCAAGAGGACAAATTGGGACAAATATTCGTTTATAGGAAGGGAAGTTAGGGATTGGAATAACTTACCAAGGGAGATGTTCAATAAATTTCCATTTTCTTTGAAGTCATTTAAGAAGAGGCTAGGAAAACAAAAGATAGGGAATCTGCCACCTGGGCGACTGCCCTAAATGCAGATCAGTACTGATTGATTGATTGATTGATTGATTGATTGATTGATTGATTGATTGATTGATTGATTGATTGATTGATTGATTGATTGATTGATTGATTGATTGATTGATTGATTGATTGATTGATTGATCGATTGATTGATTGAGTATCCTGTCTGGAAATACAGGCCGTGAAAGCATCAATGGCAACGATTATCACATAGAACATGTCCATTCTTAACTCAGTGACATTGTCAGTCAATAATGGATCTATTAAGATACACATTTCGGAAGTTATGAACTCATTTTCAATGATAATAACAACAAGTGGTAAATAAATCAAAGAAGAATTTGGAAAATCAATGACATTTCAAGGAGAGGAAATAAAAATTTCGAGACTCGATTGTGATACTGTTATTATATCTGAGTGTGGAGAAGAACTGGACAAACTGGTGACTGGAACGAATACAGTATCGGTGAAGGAGTGCAAGATAAAAATGAATAAATCCAAAACAAAAGTAACCGACAACAGTCCTACGAGGTCAGCCGACACAGGATTTATTAAATTAAGAAATTCTTAAAGGAAGTAGATGAAAAGTGTTCCCTGGGCTCACGATGGCAGAAGTATGGAGGACATAATATGGAGACTACCAAAATTAAGGAGGACAGTTCTTATAAAAATAAATTTACTCACTTGAAACCTTGAAGTAAAAATTAGAAATATATTTTGAAGACTTTTCTGTGGAGCGTGGCGTTGTATGGAAGTGAAACGTGGAAAATAACTAGCTCAAAAGGGAGAGAGAATAGAAGCTTTTGAAATATGGTGTTAAGAATGTTGAAAACGAGGTGGGTAGTTCTGATCACGAATGAAGATATAATGAATTGAGTTGGTGAAAGGAGAAATATCTGGAGAAATTTGACCAGAAGTAGTAATAGGATGAAAAGATATTTTTTGGGATATCTGAGACGTGTTCGGTTAGTTTCTTGATGGGTTGTAAATGTAGTAGGGGAAGACAAATGAATGAATATAACGAAAAAAAAAATAGAGTAGATGTAGCATGCATTAGTTGCGCAGAAATGAAAAGTTATCGCAAGCTAGGGCGGCATGGGCAGCTGCATCGAAATGGTCCATGGCCTGATGACAAGAATAGCAATTAAAAAGTCAAATAGAAAATGTTGCAATTAGGGAAGTTCATTACAATAGACAAATAACTGGCTGTCATTAGGCGAAGTACTTCAGGTTTCAAGTTAACGAGGTTTATCTGTATTAGAGTGATAGACGTCTTTTATCCTGCCTGTTGCAAACCATTGTGTTAGACAATCTTCAAAATTCGATCCGTTTATTGATATGAACATTAGAAATGATATTGCCTGAATATACCTTGCGATAGTGTTTTTTAAGGGACCTAAGATCTAGGTCAGTAGTATTCAAAGTATTCAAAGGGGTACGCGAGGTAATCTCAAGGGGCACTCAAAATTATCGCAGCTTTAACTGTTCTCAATGAGCATTTCAGAAAAGAGCCGAGCCGAGCCTGCTCATTATCAATGAAAACTTGTTTTGAATGTGTTTTTGACTACCATACAGTGTGTCCCCTTCCCGAACTATTCATTCTAAAATGTGTTTTGCTTTGTTCCTCCCATTGACTTGGTGTGCAAACATGCTTACTTATGCTACATTGCACTTGTTTTCATTTTTTGTTTTGACATCCACTCAGTAGTATTCAAAGTGTTGTACTTCAATTGTTTCAGTAATTGTTAATTGTTGCACTAATAATGCAAAACCTCGTGATTCCACTAACGAAAAAAAAAAACAACAACACGTTCTCCATCTGATTTCTGAAGACTTGCCGCGTTACCTGAGAAGGGAACAGAAGACTTTAGAGATCGAAAAATTTGGCTATCATTAGGCAATGCAAATGCTAGGGACAGTTCTCCAGTCATTGCTGATCGCTCAGTTTTGGGCTTCTGGAAACATTATTCCGAAGGAGTTGCGAGGTATCCTTTGCCCAGCGATGATTAGACCATATAAAGTAGACTATTGTTATTATTGGGGAACAGGGTGGTATAGTGGCTTAGTTGCTACCCTGTCATGCCGGTTTGATTCATGGTGTTTCTGGGGTTTCATTTAAAAATCGCGTGGTGTCAAGAAGGGTATGCGACCTGAAATCCCCAGCCACAACTCTTTCATGCCTCACTGCGTGCAGAGACCCTGAGCAAGCGGGATAAGCTGCGGAAGATGATGATCATGGTTAATTAATTTGGCATTCAGCAACAATAATTTGTTATTTCTTGTATAATCGCAATATACTCGTGCTTCGGGGTACGCAGGTTAAACAATTGGATTTTGAGGGCACGCCAACCAAAAAAATTTTGAATACCACTGATCTAGGTCATTGACCCGAATGTACATTCTAAACTGCAGCATTGCCATCGTATGGCGCAATATACTGAACCGTAATTGACACTGCTGACTTTCTTTTATATTCTCGTTAAGAATGAAGCCGTACTTTTCAGTGTAGATACAGTTAACGTAATTTTATATCTTATTAGTCTGTCGAAAACACCAATTACAACACATATAACATGCCTGTAAAAGAATGCAGTCTGTTAAACAAAGAATGACATTTTAAAATTCGGTTATTACCTTTCTAATATTTGAAAGTTATAACTCATCTTTATGAAGTGCTCCTTTCACTAGTCAAGCAGAGAGTGCAAGGTGCTGCATGCAATAAATTGAACTTAAACATAACTGTTCTTACATGTCTTAATAATTTATCAATGATGTTCATCAATGCAAAATATTATCTTTTTAAATGTTAACAGAGTGATTTGATAGAATCTGTTGATGTTCTTTCAAGAACGAAACATCAAGATAACAATTAAGTAAAAGGTTCTACCTGATCGATACTTTTTTATTATTTAGCCTTCGGCTAAATTTATGTCATTAAAAACTTACAGAGCATGTTTCGATTGCTTAGCAATCATCATCAGCTGTTATAGTTTTTAGTTTAGTTTTCACAAATTATGTTGTTAGTTTAGAATAGTTTTTAATTTGCATAATTTTAATATTAACTAACAAACACAACCCTCCACATCCATCCTCCCTCACCACTTAAATGTCCCGTACTAACACATTTTAATTTTAATTATGAAATGTTTTATGCTTTTTCACCTAAGCATTAAGCGAAACAGCTGATGATGATTGCTAAGCAATCGAAACATGTTCTGTAAGTTTTTAATGACATAAATTTAGCCGAAGGCTAAGTAATAAAAAGTATCGATCAGGTGGAACCTTTTACTTAATTGTTATCTTGATTACAAAATCGATACGGAATGAAGTGGATAGTATGTAATAGAACGAAACATATCATTCTGTTTTTAATTAATGGTACCTTTTCAGGCAATTTTAAAACTTGTTTTATACTGAATTTGTTTGGACAGACTGAGGAACTTCTCAGTTATACATTAACCAATTCCAAGCTGAAGAGAAATGGATTCCATTACAACAAGTTAAGAATGAATTTTGCATTTACAAATTATGTTTATCGTTGATTGATTCTCACTGGTACTCCCTTCCCATATCCTTGATTATATTGCGGCCAGTCATATTGGTATAAACGGAGGCAGAATGTAGTGTGTTATTAATTAAAATGAACCATTGGAGCTCAAAGAGAACGTCACATCATTAATAAAAATTTTCAGGGTGTATTTAACCCTGTTTAAATTGCCCGGGCTAATATAAAGCTTAGCTTTTAATTTAACATGACTCCTGATGTCATGCTTGAAGCTACGGGACCAAGTTTTATGTAGACTACAAACCACAGGAACGTGACTCTCCATTTCCAAAATTACGTACAGGGATTCGAACTGCCGCGAATTTTGCGAGAAACCAGTTGGTCACATGACTGTGGAGACGTGAAGTCACAGCCATGAAGAGGAAACTTACATATGGGTAGGCAATATTTGATGATAGACAGTGATCACCGTATGTTAAAGAAGGTGATTTGTGAAAATGGTCAGACATCGAGTGAAATAATATCCAGTGAGATACAACATGCTATTAATTGTTCAGCAAGCACCCTAACTATGCGTCAATAGTTCAGAGAAGTAGGGTTTCATGGTCTAGTGACTATCCATAAACTACGTATATCTACCAAGAACGTGAACTGGTGTAAAGAGAGAAGCCTTTGGATAGTGTACAATTGGAAATAGGTAATAGACTACAATCTGATAGGAGGGCTACGGTATGCTGTATGCCTAGAGAGCGATATCTACTAACATACGTGCTGCAAACAGTGAAATTTGAACCGAAGTGTCAATATGGATTGCGGCGTTTCCCATTAAATTCACGTTACTCTGCACGAAGATCTAAATGTCGAAGTGTACATGTGACCAGTTACATACTGCCAACGGCGGGAGACTGGTTGGATGATGCCTGCGCCATAAATCAAGTAGTGTACTTGAATGGTTTGTGGGTAGAAATAACCCTGAAATAGATAAAACCTGGTTCTAAATGGCTACTGTTTTACAGCTGTCATAAAGGCACAGGTCTCATTCAGACTCAGTGTCTACTTCTGAGAAGTGTGTCACAAGGACAATCTGATTAGTTTCTAGTAGATCTTATGATATGTTCGATCAGATAGTGTAATTCGGGAGATGCCTGTCTGGAACATTGTGTGAACTGTAACAACGAATCCTTCAAGGGATTGGAGATGGAAAAGGATTCTTCAAAGATATTTCCTATAGCAAATTATACCGAAGGCTTTTCTGAGAGTAAGGTTAGCTTGCACTATTGCCCCGACACGGACTACGTAATCCAGACTTAAATAACGTATAATAAACATCTTTTGGATTATTATTATTATTATTTATTATTTAGCGTATGATGCTAAAGTTGGCAATCGACTATGAACAAGTTCGTAACAGGCACAAAAAATACTCTATATACAAATTCCACATTAGAAAGGTTAATGTGGGGGTCTTTCAGTCTCTTAGAGATGAATGTCCAGCTCTTCCAGCCAAGAGAGTGCCTCAGGGGTCACTCGGTGAATGTCCTCGATGAAACCAGCAAAAGCTCGCAGAGGGCAGTCCTTCAGAATGTGCAGGATGGTTTGCACTTCAGCATCACAGTCACAAGCTAGAGAGTCTTTCCAGCCCCACTGATGCAGACCAGAAGCACTTCTCCCTACTCCGCAGCGTATCCTGTTGAGTGTGGTCCATGTGGAGCGTGGAAGGTTGAACCCAGGCAACTTTGTAGTTTGATCCCTGATGTTGACAATGCCATGAGGGTGTGATTGAGACCATACGTGTTTCCATATTTCATCAGGCTTGAAATGTGAATGAACTAATTCCTTTACCGTCTTCCAGGCAGGTTTCCGTGATTGAGTTTCATTACGGCATTTTCATCTGTATCCTGGTGTATTGGGGGGTAACTGTTCTTCGCTATCCTGGTCCTCAGTCTAACAAGGGCGCTTTGCCGTCTGATGTGAGCAGGCCGAATGTTGCTCAGTAATGGTAACCATTGAATAGGAGTAGAGCGCAATGTATCAGACAGAATTCTCATTGTGTGGTGAAGTTGGGCGTCAACCAGACTAGTGTGGGGACTATTGAGCCATACAGAGGAGCAATATTCAGCTGGTGAATATACTATTGCTATAGCAGTTGTTCGTAGTGTGCATGCATCTGCGGCCCTTTGCTTTATATTGAAGAGAGCAGTATCTTCCCTATTATGTCGGCCAACACTTTCGGTTAGTTCAATATTGGGAATGGTTTGCAATGCACTTGACTTCCCCTACACTGAATGCACATATCACTCATTCATTTCTTGCAGCATTCAAGACGATCTTTAAATTGTCCCCTACAATGGTCCGAAATTGTTTGAATTATTAGTAGAGTAATTCACCTGGCCCAGACGTTTCGCGAATGATGTTGTCTCCAAATTTCTGCAATCTCTGTAATGTTTATGTCGTTTCCCCCCCAGAAATTGACATCCTTATTTCTCCAGAAATGTTTACGTACATAGTAAAGTGTTTCTATTTGTTGTTACTGATCGTCATGTCTGAAAGGCATGTCTTCTATTTTTTCCTTTATCATTTGTAGCATTCGCCGTAATCTTCGATTGCTTGGAAATATACTGTATTTGGTTTCAGTAATTAATTTCTGGCACGTACTGTATATTGTACTGTGTATATCCATCCTTGGTGCACCTACTGCCAAATGATAAATATTTGCACTTTTCTCCTTCATGAGGAATCAGTTCATTAACCTGTGGAGCTGTCTTTTCACAGCTTAACACAAAAGAGTTCTTTTTTGTTTTACTGATTAACATAGTAATATCAGAAATGAAATGTTTTATATTTTTCTCTATATCATGTAATTCTCATGATTCTCGATAATTATAAAAATTGGAAGTGATATGTAATGCATATCTTTATTCGTGCAATATTATCATTGTCATCAGTCTATAGCAGGTTCCCCGTTTTGTAATCCTCCGATTGTGGCTTAAGGTCGAACTTACACATGGAAGGAATTCGGCGACGAAAGTTTGGTAAAGAACTAGGAATGGGAAGGTAGTAGCCGTGGCCTTAATAAAGGTACAGCCTCAACAATTGCCTGGCGTGAAAGTGGGGAAACCGCAGAAAAGCATCCTCAGGACTGCCGACGGTTGGATTCGAACTCAAAATCTCCCGAGTGAAAGCTTAAAGTTACACAACCCAAACTTCGTAGCCAATTCGACCGGAATGTTTGCAGTCCAACAATTAAAGGTGTCACTATAACAGTGCTATCAATATTTGCGTCGTTGCTAGGCTGATACGAAGCAATCGCCAGTTTCGGAAACCATAGCATTAACTTCTGTTCCCCTCTTCCTCGAGGCGTCAGTGTGTGAGCGAAAAGCTTTACCTTCTATGGCTTAAGGTAAATCGTGATTGGTTTATTCACTTCACAGTATCAATTATTTTGTTGCACACCTTGTACAAGGGATTTTAACTCTGGATAGAATTTAAATGCATCTGGTTTTTTCTAAGAGTTAAGGGAGAAATCAATATCACTAACGCATATCATCGTGTGCTGTGAATTCCCCTGTTTGAAGATCACTTCGGACGGGCAATACATACTTCCTGACCTGACATTAGATAACGAAGTTCCTGAATCAATCAATCAATCAATCAATCAATCAATCAATCAATCAATCAATCAATCAATCAATCAATCAATCAATCAATCAATCAATCAATCAATCAATCAATCAATCAATCAATCAATCAATCAATCAATCAATCAATCAATCATCTGCATTTTGCGGTCGCCCGGGTGGCAGATTTCCTATCAGCTGTTTGCCTCATATTTACATTTATTTATAATTCTTACCTAGCTTTTTGTTAATTATTTTCAACGATATTGGAGATTTATTGAGCATTTCCAATGATAATGTATTCCAATTCCTTACCCCTCGTCCTATAAATGAATATTTGTCCCAATCTATATCTTGAATTAAACTTTATCTCCATATTATGTTCTTTCCTACTTTTTAAATCTCCACTGAAGCTTATTCTGCTACTTATATCATTCCACGCCAACTCACCACTGATTGCTGGAAACATATCACATAGTCGAGTATGTCGTCTCGCTAGAGAAGCTGAACTGCGGTAGTGCGAGCGGATTGTCGAGACAGCTGAACATGGCTTGGCTTAGATGTTCGCAATTTTTTAAACATAATAAAAAGCGTCCTAAGGAATAATTAGAAAATGTTAATACAAAGTTAGATGGGGTTCAGTGCACGCCACTAGCACTGACAAATTTTAGCATGGATTTCACCACATGAGCATACATATTCTTTATTTCTTCAATATCAAACCACACCTTGAGAGGAACATATCATGCTTTCTATTTGACCTATCCCTAATTTTCTTCTTACAGTTGATCACACATTTTTGAGCAAGCTTATATCGTGTGAGTTGCCTGGCCACGGAATCGCTTGATTGTTATTGCCATCAAATAATTTGTTTACCTGTGACATGGTGCAGGATTTTGTTGAAAAACGTCATCATCATAGGGAGAGAATTTGAATTTAAATTTATTGATGATTTACGTGCCACTGAGGCTGAAAAGCCCCTTTATGTAGCAAAAGTAAAAAGGTCACCTCTGTACAGGCCATGTAGGCCCTTGGAGGAGTGGAAGGTAAAGGCTTCCATCATTGTAAACCCCGGCACATGATAGGGTCACCTTTGCCCCCAGGAATTAACCTGGTACTCATTTTTGGTGTAGGCTGAGTGAACCTCAGGACCATATGCACCTCCGGAAGTGGAAATCTCGTTTCTTAAATTTTACGACTTCCTGACGGGGATTCGAACCCACGTCCTTGCGGGTGAACCGATCACGCCTTTACTGCCTCGGCCAGGCAGCCCCTCCCTTTATGTAGCGCCTTCGTGTAATACAATACAGGTTTATGAACACACTAACTACATTTTTATAATACTAAAATATATAATTAAACATTAAAATTAAAAAACACAATACATAGATCAAATACAATAAAATTAAAATATAAATTATATAAGAAGTAAAAAAAAATATCATTAAGCTTCTTTATTATTTTAGACTACAAGGATCTAAAGAATATAAAGCTAAAACACAGAAAACAATTTTCTTAGAAATATACATATTTCTGATTGTTAGACACATGAATGCCTGTTCTCAGCCGTTTGCGTACTCCTCAAGGAAGATAGATGCTAAGGACAGCTTTAGTTGTGTACAGTTAGTGTTATTTGCGACACGTTGAAGATTAAAAATGGTAAAGGTACGTGATGCAGCGCAAACAAAGGATTTATTAAGTTTAGTGGTACGATGAAGGAGAATTTGAAGGGTAGTTTTTGTAGACCTATTATCTCTGTTATGTACTGACTCCATAGATTTAAATGCATTATAAAGGTAGGATGGGGTCTTCAGTTTGAGAATTTTGTGCGTAGCAACGGCTGCTGAGATTTCCCGTCGTTCCTGGAGTTTCAACCATTGAAGATGTACGTAATACGCTGTTATGTGTTCATCATGCCTGGCATTTGTCGCGTAACGAACACATGCGTTTTGTACCCTCTGTAGTTTTATGTTCATAGTTCCAGATAAGTCGTTGTATACGACTGATCCGTAGTCAATTATTAGGAATATGACTTTGAACAAGTAGTTTTCGCATGAAAGGTGGTGTACATGACACGTTACGTTTCAAATTATGCATGGATGACACAACTTTTCTGATGACATTTGACGTATGATAAGACCAGGATAGGGTTCTCTCGAAAATTAGTCCTAGATTGTTAACCGTGTCACTATAATGGATATCTGTATCTAGAATGTTTATTGCTGGGAGGGATTTGAGATCAACATTTTTCAGGAGTTCTGTGTAACCTGCGCAAATAAGCTGGGTCTTAGCCACATTTAATTCGAGGATATTATTTGCACTCCATTCGATCAATCGAGAGATATCATGGTTAAAATGCATTATACAAGGAGGTTCGTCAGTGGGACTGAAGTGGAAATAAGCTTGTAAGTCATCATCATACATGTGAAAGGTACTGCTTTTAAAGACTTTGAATTGTTATTATTGGAATTACTTTGGACGAGAAGAAAAGGTAATTCTGGTGAGGCTAATAGTTTTGATACTTGTTAAAATTAGTTTCATTGTACCTGGAACTTTGCATTGTAAGAAATAAGTAATAAATATCCAGTAATGTATTTACAGCGTAAGGAGGGTTGTAATAGCCAAAGATTTCTATGAAATGAAACCATAATCCCGATACTATCCTGCGGGTCGATGTATTATTGGTTTGGGGGTTGGGTAAAAAATTTCATTCCGTGCCCGGATAGGGTGCGGTGGGCCTCCTAGACGTTACCGCCGTCTCGTAGGCCAGGGAGATTTGTGTTGGAAAAGGTGAGGTGAATGCCTCTGTGGCCTATATTAGGAACTGCCCCGTCATTCGCACTAGCGGAACGGAATAGAAATCCATGGAAAACCTTTCTCAGGACAGCCGACATTGTGGCACCAGCAGCTCCTCCTCAGCTGTAGGGTTAGTAAAACTAGCCGCTGTTAAACCGTAGCCTACTCCTCGCGCTATATTTAACTTTTTATGTTAAATATAAAGTAACTAATACATATGCGTTTATACATGGTACTTCAGTATAGGTACGCTTCCGCTACATTATGAATATTACTTATGTAAAATAGCACTATATTACACGTTCGTATTTGCCTTGCTTAAACAAGCGTGACTCTTGTGCGCACAATACACGTTAGTGACGTCATCGTCGAACCGATTATTCGCAAGCGACATTGGGTACGGCCTCGGAATCACAAGAACCAGTTTTCGAGTTTTCAGGCGTGCTACACCCACAACTCTAATATTATTTAGCTCTCATCGTATAAGGAGTTAGCAACCTTGAAGCGTGAAGTGCGCTCTGACCGTCCCGACATCTTGCGATTTTAATTCAAAGCTTTCTTTCAGTCGTGTCATGCTTTACACGTTAGTGTGTTGTGTTCTGGTGTTAATGTTTTCTTTCCGTAGCTTATTTGAAGTGATAAAGTTAAGTGGGTAGTCAGTACGGCTGAAGTAAAACAGGCAGCATCACATGTACCTCAGGAGCTCCAAACTATCCTCGGAAAAGTACTTTCAAAACCATGCACTGGGGAGGCAGAAACATTAATGGCTTAAGTGGCGGAAGGCTGTGACTCCAAAAAGGAGAGGCACCAGTTGATGCTCCTCCTCACCAAGTCTATAGAATGAGCTGTTGCTTATACTGGAAAAGGTATAAGCACGATCAATAGAATCGAATTATTGTGTGCGCCGGACAACCTCACATCTTTGGGCTACGCTCATCCCTCTAATGGTGAAGAGAGTAGTTAGTACTAGAATTTGGTGGGAAAAGGGAGGAGGAAGCATCAAAATAGAATAAACAAAAGATAGGAAACAGAAAAACATCACCAGAAATGAGCATAATTATGTCACACATACACTTACATTGGAATAGGTACATAGGCAGCGAAATCCCCCAAAAGAATGGTAGCTCTAAAAGACCGACCACATCCGGGAGATAGTAGGTTCGAATCCCACTATCGGCAGCCCTGAAAATGGTTTTCCGTGGTTTCCCATTTTCACACCAGGCAAATGCTGGGGCTGTACCTTAATTAAGGCCACAGCCGCTTCCTTCCAACTCCTAGGCCTTTCCTATCCCATCGTCGCCATAAGACCTATCTGTGTCAGTGCGACGTAAAGCCCCTAGCAAAAAAAAAAAAGACCGACCCCTCAGATAACATAAAGAGGTCTGGACAAATAAAGGGGCATACTATTTTCTCGACATCAGATGAGAACAACGCATAAAATGTAACACAAATTTAACAAAAGTATACAGTTTTATACAGTAAAAGGAAAATATACTAACGTCAAAACTGACATAAGGGGAGAGATGGCCTAAATGGAATGTTTTCGTTTCAATATCAAAAAAATAATTTGAAAATATTTACCATTATGAAAAATCGAATTAAAGGAACAGAATGATTTTTTTTTTTTGCTAGGGGCTTTACGTCGCACTGACACAGATAGGTCTTATGGCGACGATGGGATAGGAAAGGCCTAGGAGTTGGAAGGAAGCGGTCGTGGCCTTATTCAAGGTACAGCCCCAGCATTAGCCTGGTGTGAAAATGGGAAACTACGGAAAACCATCTTCAGGGCTGCCGATAGTGGGATTCGAACCTACTATCTCCCGGATGCAAGCTCACAGCCGCACGCCTCTACGCGCACGGCCAACTTGCCCGGTACTGAATTAATTAATAAGGTAGCACGGTAGCAAAAAGTTCGTTTACATTAACATTAATGTAGTTCTAAATCAGGTGGAAAATGTAGTATGACCTTCAAATTTCAGATGTTTTAAAATATACGGAAATATATGAACAGGAGAAATGTTTTTAAAACAGTGGAAATCATTCAGGGGAATCTATTTTAAAATCAGAATAAATAGTGCCTTGAAATCGACACATAACCTACAAAATAGGAGTACAACGTCACTAACATCACAACCCAATCCAAGAAAGAAATCTCCTCAAAGAAACAATAGACACGCTCCCATAAAGTAAATACTATCCACATAAGGCAGAAAGGGGTGACGGTTATGCGATGAGCAGAGCCCCCGCAGAACGGAAACAATAGAGCAAGCAATGCCAAAAAAATACAAGAATTAGCAGTTCAGTTGCATAATTGAGCTTTGTAAGAACTGAGAAATCACAGGAATTGTTTATCTCAATACCTATCTCACACTGAAGAAAAAATGCGAATCTAGAATTTATAAATTAAATTAAATTCAAAGAGAAATATAATCCAAATAATGATAATAATGCAAAATATGGAGCTCGTTGCTTGAATCAACAATTTCCAGGAAAGTATTGACACAAATCTTCAGAAAATGTCATGGCCCGAAAGGTAATTACGAGGCTAACAAAGTTATGCCCCACGTCTCACCCCAACGAATACCCAAATCGCAAATAATGCTGTGATAACGATTGAGCAATACTATCCTCTGTGAATTGCTTCACTTAATGTATTTTCCATTACTGAATTATGAAATCCTCATCAATATCGTACATACTCAATAACAGATACAAGTAGCATGCTTATTGAATTCACAAGAGATTTTTACAGAGTAAAAAATGAGGCTGCCATGTTGGAACAGACCCTCCATTTTCGTAAATGTAGGAACAGACTATTCATCATGTAGCAGAAACGGACGTATTTTTAAGTGACTTGTATGTATGTAGGTGTATTAGTTGCTTTACGTTTAACATAAAAAATAAAATATAGCGCAAAATTATGTTTCCCTATTACATTTTTGTCACGGTACTTCAATCGCTTTACAGGTCCGCAAAGTGCATGAGAACAGCGACAGGTATCCACAGCACCACACTTCTATAATCCTTGCCCCCGTTTCTTTTAATTTATTTTTCTATTTACCTTCGTTTATATGCATTAAATGGACATAAACTTATTAAAGAAATATCGTCCAGTCTGAGCTCGATTTACAGTTTTTCATCAAATGTTTAATTCTCCTTGGTTGGCAGTACTGCGTAAATGTACGCTGAAGTGGTGTTCGTTTCTCTCCTTTGTCGCCGCTTCTTGCACTTCAAGCGCACAGTAAATGCTCATGCATGGTTTACAGATTCAACAGGTTCTACCTTATAGCGGTGGTATGTTTTCCTTTACATAATGAATGTTATGGAAATTGATTATGAGAAAAATGCATTTACCTTATTCAGTTTTCATAACAACAGTTCCGAGTACTTCTGCAGTTGACCATTTCCTTCAGTGTCAATGAAAATCGTGATTTAATCTATAGGAAGTGAGTGTTATGTTCATAAGTATAATCGCCTTACCAATATTTCTAATTTCTCAATTATTTTCATAGTGGTACTTATGTGAATTTAGTTGGAAGTACTGTATTATCGTCTGATTGCCGGGCTGAATGGCTTAGATGGTAGAGTGCTGGCCTTCTGAGACCAAGTTGGTGAGTTCAAATACACCAACCTCGTGTCTGTAGATTTGGCGGCATGGAAAAGAGCTCCTGTGGGACAACATACGGGCACCTCGTTAGAGTAATGAGATTTAACACCAATAACTTCAATATTACGGTAGGTTATCATTATTTGTATTATTTTCATCAACAAGTATTATTCATTCTAATTACTGTGGGTTGAATTTGAGAATCATACAAGGAATTAGTCTGTTTCTTGGTATAGAGGTAGCTTGCCTGCCTTTTACCATGAGGCCTTCAGTTCGATTTCTGGCTTATCCGAGTATTCCACTTACGGACTGGGAGCTGGGAAGGGGTTGAATTAAAAACATAAGGCTAACTGAGGGACTAAATGACATGAGGTACAACGGACCCAGGGAACGAAAGTCAAGCAATATGGCTGAGGATGTCGTCACGCTGTTCTCATGACAGTCCAATATCTCCTGGTGTAATCTGGCAGAGTAGCAGTCGTATTTGTAGGGCTAAGTCCTAAATGATATTTACGGCTCACGAGTTTGGTTTTGTTACCAGACATTATGCTGTAGGCCTAATCCAGTGTTTTGTTGGAATAAATTGGTGAAAACCAGAGGAAGACCCTACTGAAGTATGTGACGACAGGTTCCAGTAATGGGACTGTGGACTTAAGGAAACTGATGAATTGTAAATAAACGGATATTGTGTAAGTTTCACTACATCATTCAGCGACTTGTTATTTACTGAATTAATTACACAACGTCCGCCCCTGTGGTGTAGTGGTCACTGTGATTAGCTGCCACCCCCGGAGGTCCGGGTTCGATTCCCGGCTCTGCCACGAAATTTCAAAAGTGGTACGAGGGCTGGAACCGGGTCCACTCAGCCTCGGGAGGTCAACTGAGTAGAGGTGGGTTCGATTCCCACCTCAGCCATCCTGGAAGTGGTTTTCTGTGGTTTCCCCACTTCTCCTCCAGGCAAATGCCGGGATAGTACCTAACTTAAGGCCACGGCCGCTTCCTTCCCTCTTCCTTGTCTATCCCTTCCAATCCCCCCATCCCTCCGCAAGGCCCCTGTTCAGTATAGCAGGTGAGGCCGCCTGGGCGAGGAACTGGTCATGCTCCCCAGTTGTATCCCGCGACCCAGAGTCTGAAGCTTCAGGACACTGCCCTTGAGGCGCTAGAGGTGGGATCCCTCGCTGAGTCCGAGGGGAAAACCAACCCTGGAGGGTAAGCAGATTAAAAAAAAGAATGAATTACACAACACGGGTCAAAATAACTCTCTTGGGTATATACTTGAAACACAAGTATATATTCTCGACGTTGGCATATATTGCCCAGAGTGGGCACACAAAGAGACAACGCTCCAAATTATTCCGTATAGCCTATTGTAATTAAAGGTAGCGATATATCAGTCATAGTAGAATCATCAGTCATCACCAAATGAGTCTGACTCGTTGGCTGAACGGTCAGCGTACTGGCCTTCGGTTCATAGGGTCCCCTGGTTCGATTCCCGGCCGGGTCGGGGATTTTAACCTTCATTGGTTAATTACAATGGCCCGGGGGCTGGGTGTTTGTACTGTCCCCAACATCCCTACAACTCACACACCACACATAACACTATCCTCCACCACAATAACACGCAGTTATCTACACATGGCAGATGCCGCCCACCCTCATCGGACGGTCTGCCTCACAAGGGCTGCACCTGGCTAGAAATAGCCACACGAAATCATTATTATTATTATATCACCAAACGACATCAGAGAACGAATATTACTTCAGTTTTAATCTAGAACATTACACCACATTCAGCCCGTCCAGTTTTCTGTACGTAGGTACACTTTAGAAAGTAATGACTGTTTCATTTTGTTATCAAATGACTGTCAAGAGGGATCTGATCTGCAACACAGAGCTGAACAACTGTCGGGACTTGTGGATTATGGTCAGGTCATCTAAGGACTCGTAGGACAGTAAGCTTGTTTGGTTTAGATGTTTCTTTCTGTTTGTTTTACAATTTGCGTTAAGTGGCACCGACACAGATAGGTCTTATGGGTAGGAGCGGCCGTGGTCTTATTTATTTAAGACATATCCCCAGCATTTGGGAAACCACGAGAAACCATCTTCAGGGCTACCAAAAGTTGGGTTCGAGTCCACTGTCTCCCGAAGATAAGCTCACAGCTGCGCATGGCCAACTCGCTCGGTGTTTTTGGTGTCGTTTTAATTTCAAAGTATGGAAAGAAAACTATCAGCTGTTGCGTGTGTCCCTAGTTTGTTGGGGATGGAGGGAGACTATGCTGTTCACTTCAAGTATTAAATTTGGTGTTGTTGATTAGTAGCAGGAGATCAGTGGACATACTAGAAATCGTCCGGCTATGACTGCATATCAAAGCACCCCAAATGTTGAACATCAGCACAATTCATAGGGCACTGAACGTAATCTTCGAGCAGTTAGTTGGATGATAGGGAACTATTACGCTTTAGTCCTCTCATTTTTAATTACTGTGTTATGTGATAATGACGTGTGGCCTCCGGTGAGGCCCGGTGCAGCTCTTTCGATTTGACGCCCGTGGGCGAAGTGCGCGTCGTGATGAGGACGAAATGATGATGAAGACGGCACATACACCCAGTCCTCGTGCCAGGGGGTATTAACCAATTATGGTTAAAATTCCCGACCCTGCCGGGAATCGAACCAGGGACTCCTGTGACCAAAAGCCAGTACGCTAACCATTCTTGCCATGGAGCCGGACACAAGTACTTCGTTGATGGGCTGAAAGTACCTTATGGAATCCACTCAAGAACCTAGGTGTTAATATATGGAAGGATCTTCATTGGGGTACGACCATTGACGAGCTTGTAAATAGATGTTATAGATCTAATTACGTTATTGTCTTTTCGTCAAATAAATACTTTTACGGTTTTCCGAGACGCTACATGCCGGAATTCAGTCCCACATGAGTTCCTTTACTTGTCAGTAAATCTACCGACACGAGGTTGATGTATTTGAGCACCTTCAAATACACCGGACTGAACCAGGATCGAACTTGCCGAGTTGGGTCAGAAGGCCAGCGCCTCAACCGTCTGAGCCACTCAGCCCGGCAGGTTATAGGTCTCTTCATATGGTTATGAGGTTATATGGGGATTACTATTGCATGCAAAATATTTTGAAAGCAACAAGTACTGGAGAATTTTCCTGCCGAAGAAATTATTACTGTAATTCATTGAAACTTATATTCACAATTTAAAGTTTTATTATAAGCATTCCTTGTATGTATCCTGATGTAACCCAAGTGAGATAATGTTAGTTTCAGTGTACAGAATACTCCCTCTGCCGACCAAACAACAACTTCCCCTCACTTACCTGTGAAATGGTGCACATGATCGCGTGAATCTAATGAGAGTAATTAAGGCTACAGCTTAGAGATATTCAAAACTATTTGTTTCAGTAGATCCTAGGGGAACTGTAAGCCTTAAACGTAGCTAGAAAAATAAGAATGACGATACTCCAGTTATTTCTGGGGACATGGAAGTGCCCTGTCGTAGTTTTTGGCCGAGTGTCTAAGTCCTCACGCCGTGTGATTTAGCAGGTGACAATTCCACATAGTTCGAACTTTGGGGGTAAGCAAGGAAATCCAACCACTGAGCTACTGAGGTAATTGCGTGAGATGAGGCGAGTGAATCACAGTAAAATTTGAAAAATTGACGAAAGACGATTGCCATGGATTAAATTCTAAATCAGTTGGCCAGAATATTTCAATTGAACATTTTTGTAAGGCCTCTTTTTTGTGTATTAATTGAAATAAATTGATTTTCATAAATATCCCAGAGGTGTGGGCACATCGCTATTGAAAAACACTGCGTATGTTAATAGTTGACGTGTTCATGCATTGATGACTGAGCGAGTGGCTGCATGACTTGAGTTACGTAGCTGTCAGCTTGCATTCGAGAGATAGCGACTTCCAACCCTACTGTCGGCTGCCTTGAAGATGGTTTTCCGTGATTTCCCATTTTTACTCCAGGAAAATGCTGAGGTTGTGCCTGCACTAAGGACATTTCGCTTCCTTCCCACTCCTAGCCCTTTCCTATCCCATCCTCGCCAAATGACCTACCAGTGTCGGTGAGACTTGCGTGTGCAAATTGTAGAAAAAGGAAAAGAAAAGTGTGATGTTGATGGAGAGCAGTTTCTATTCTGGCTGATGAGCACAAACCTAGTATGTTTTCGAATCTCCTTTTGATATCCGTGCACAAACTATGCAGCGAAATATTCATCCACGATAATATCAAGTAGTCAGGAGCGTTACAAACTAGGATACCGGTATGCGTAACACGACCATCAATGGAGGTATTGAAGTGAGCTGTGTATTTAGACATTTGATGTCTTTGTATTGAAACTCATTACGTGTTATGCACTGATGATGTTCGTTCAAATTGAATGCCATTCAGTATGTTGAAAGTCAGAAGTAGGTTCCTCAAACCATGCCTTCGCGATATGAGCAGTACATTGTAATACTTGATGAAGGAACAATGAAAATTCAAGATAGTTGTTAACTAGGCTAATCTCATCATCATTTAAACTCAATGAGGTAGCAAATACTCTACACACGACTGACGTTTGTAAGATTTTCAGGGAGCTCAGCAATCCACATAACATTAATAAGACATTATTTTCCATTTTACATCCCTCACTCAAAGTCCTCACACAACGATACGTAGAAACTTAAATCTAATCCATAAAGATGCAGCCACTTAATCGTAAACCTTCGTAACACTCCATTACAGACATTAGGTCCCGGCACCATGGCTAAATAGCTAGCGTGCTCGCCTTTGCTCACGGCGGTACTGGGTTCGATTCCTGACAGGGTCGGGAAATTTAACCATGATTGGTTAATTCCGCTGGCACGGGGGCTGGGCGTATGTGTCGTCTTCATCATTATTTCATACTAATGACGGCGCGCAGGTCACCTACGGGCGTCAAATCAAAAGACCTGCATCTGGGAGCCGAACTTGTCCTCTAACACTACTCTTCTTCTTCTTATTCTTATTCTTCTTCTACCGCTTTTCCCACACGTGTGGGGTCGCGTGTGCGAACCATGTCACACATGGCGATTTGGGCCTGTTTTACGGCCGGATGCCCTTCCTGGTGCCAAACATATATGGAAAGATATAATCACCATTGTGCGTTTCTGTGGTGGTTGGTAGTGTAGTGTGCTTTCCAAGATGAAAGTGTTGGAACAAACACAAACTCCCAGTCCCCGAGCGTGTAAAAATCGGAAATCGAACCCGGGACCCTCTGAACCGAAGGCCTCAACGCTGACCATTCAGTCAACGAGTCGGACAACTTCTTCTCTAACACTCCAGGCACTAAAATCCATACGCCACTTTTTCTTCTTTTAACTAACATTAGGGAGACTTGGGTATTATATTCGATACCAAAGTAGCATTCAAAAGTCACAGACAAACATATACTGTCAAAGCCATGGAATTACCAGGCATTTTCTACAGTTCCCTAAGAATTTTCGATTCCCACCCCTAGTTCAGAAGTTCGTCCAAGTAGCAGATATAAAGTTACCACTGTGCATTAGGTGACCGGTAGCTGACCTGACTACCCACCATGAAATGTTAATTAGACATTTCCCCATGTAATATGCAGTTTCACTGTTCTATTTCCGTGTCCATTCCCACTCCACCAAATTCAGAACTTATCTTCATTCACCACACTCACGAAGGGAACCCTGGAGAAACTTCGTTCGGTGAAGTGATCGAACACATGTTTCGGCTTATCTGTAGACACTCGGCACTTTCGGAGAAATTATGGTCGAGGTTTCCGAAGTGCTTAATGTGCCTATTAACGCGTAGCAACTTGAACGGCCTCGGTAGCACAGCGGCTTTCGCCGCGGCTTCTCATTTTTGCACCCCGTACTCAAATCCCGATGAATTGACCTTTTTCCTTTTATTCTTCTTCCTCGTTTAGGCCTACAATGGACCACGTGGTTCTTAACTCTGGTGAGCTCTTTTCTTCCTCTTGGCCCAGTATTCCTTCATCCTAGTGCTATGGATGTCTTTTCTTTCTTGAGTCCATTTCACTCCTACTCCTGGACGCAGTGATTTGGTTGTCAGTCACTGGAGAGAGTCAGATGTCTTGACTAACTTTCTGAACTTATCTCTGTTGTAAATGCCAATGCGATCAATGTTTAGATATTGTAGGTCTTTCCGAACTAAATTCGTCCATTTGGCATCCGTTGCTTTCCCTTTAGATACAGCGTTGAAGATCCATAAAGTGAATCTCTGACTACGTGACCATAGAACATTAGTCTCCTCTTCCTCTTTTTCCTTTTATTGTTTCACTTATTTATCTTTGTCCATTGCCAATTACTACACGAATGGTTTTGTTCAATGTATTTTAAAATATCGTTGTCCTTATTCGTCTATGTTCTCTCTGGTAAATTAATTTTAAAACAAATAATGAATGAAACCATTTATTTGAAACTCTTTTTGTAAATAATGATCCGTTATGTATGGTTTGTCGCAAACTTATTGCCAATCTTGAGCAATATTAACGACGATCCTTTCCCGAGTGATATTCGTATCCAGAACTGTAACTGTGGCAAACCTGCCTCCGCGCGATGCTCGTGGTGTGCAAAATTTCTATGTTTCGAATGTTTCTATGATCGTTATCATCCAACGGAACGCACCGCATCCTCTTGAAGCGTTAGTATAAGAATGAACTTATAAAACATTGTAATCCCTGAAAAATAACCCACACACATAAATATAGGCCAATATAGGCTTTAACCCTTTCGTGGCCAGTGGGTGATATAATTTCAACTAAAGTTCGTCTGCTATTGGTTCATTAGGAGAGCCGATTCCTGCACCTGCTACCTGGTGTAGAATTCAGAAAATCTAGAAACAATCTTATTTGGAATATTAGGACTTTCTATGTTGGTGGATATGTTTGTTAACAAGCGTGTATCGCAATGTGTGCCAGTAACGCCCTCCGTTGGGAGGTGAAGTCATTTTCTACTCCAGAGAAAGGAATATAGTCCGCCTCTGTGGTGTAGTGGTTAGTGTGATTAGCTGCCACCCCTGGAGGTCCGGGTTCTATTCCCGGCTCTACCACGAAATTTGAAAAGTGGTACGAGGGCTGGAACGGGGTCCACTCAGCCTCGGGAGGTCAATTGAGTAGAGCTGGGTTCGATTCCCACCTCAGCTCTCCTGGGAGTGGTTTTCCGTGGTTTCCCACTTCTCCTCCAGGCAAATGCCGGGATGGTACCTAACTTAAGGCCACGGCCACTTCCTTCCCTCTTCCTTGTCTATCCCTTCCAATCTTCCCATCCCCCACCAATGCCCCTGTTCGGCATAGCAGGAGAGGCCGCCTGGGCGAGGTACTGGTCATCCTCCCCAGTTGTATCCCACAACCCAGAGTCTGAAGCTCCAGGACACTGCCCTTGAGGCGGTAGAGGTGGGATCCCTCGCTGAGTCCGAGGGAAATACCAACCCTGGAGGATAAGCAGATTAAGAAAGGAAGAAAGAAAAAGGAATATACTGTAAGTAATTCTAAACTCTTTACGTTATCATAAATTATTCTGCCGTGCTTCAGTTATAAACTGAGCACATATAAGTTGCAAAATGAGTGCATAAATTGAGTCTGTGTGGAGGTAAAACACAGGAATCCTCGTTCTTCAACTTTATTCGTCTCAAGAATTTTTTGTTATGTTACATTGTTATTACTTGTGTTGTTTTGAATATTATAGACGGATTAGAACATATATTTGAATTATATATAGAGAGAGAGCCAATCCTATAATTTGTTTATAAACTCTATGTTTTCATTTGTCGTCGATATCGCTGAAACATCATTCGCGTGAAGAAATGTTGAATGCTTTGTACACCCCTTATTCGACCTAGTTACAGCTGCATTCAGTGTAATATTAGATGTACTACTATTTCGTACACAATGAATGCAGATATTCATATTCTGCATCCTGAAGCGTATGGTTTATGAAAATTATATTGTGTCACTCAAGCATGCTGACAACCATTGGGATTTGTAGTTCCTACATATTTTTTCACGGCTCCAGCGTTTGAAAAATTACGAACGAAATATTTCCTCATTCCCTGACCTCTCCTCACTGCAAAAACACATTTAGTTTCCAAAAATTAATTTCTTAAATAATTTGGCCGGGAGAGGGATAAATAGGCCCCCTAATATCCGACTCCTTGGTTGAATGGTCAGGGTTGGGATCTTCGGTTCAGACGCTCCCGGGTCGATTCCCGGCCAGGTCGGGGATTTTAATCCTGTCTGATTACTTCCTCTCATCATCATATTCAGATAACCCACTGCACTATAAAACCACCACAGAAACACGCGATAGTGATTACATCTCTTCATATAGGGTTGGCGTCGGGAAGAGCATCCGGCCATAAAACAGGGCCAAATCAACAAGTGCGACAGAGTTCGCACCCGTGACCCCACCGATGTGAGAAATGTGATAGAAGAAGAAGAGAGCCTATACATAGTAAATACATAACACTTTTTGTAAAACCCAGATGTAATATTTCTATCAACAAAACGACCTTGTATCTACTAACTTGATATGAAACATTCGTCTAGTAATCGTCAACGGACATAAGCAGATAAATGAAACAAAGAACAACAACTGATTGAGATTTGAACACGGGGCGTAAATGTGTGCATTCGCGGTGATAACCAGTGCGCCACTACGTCATTTCAACATTGTACGTGCTAAAAGACACGTAAGGCACGTCGGAAGCTTCGACCGTCATTTTCTTAGAAAGTCGAGTGTCTACGGATAAGCCGAAACATGTGGTCGATTATTTTGAATCCCCTCTTATTACACTTGGTGGGTTCTCCTGGTCAACACACACTTTTACAACAATCCCTTAAACTCTGATTCACAAGTCTCATTAACTATATTCAGAAGTAGGGCCCGGATGTTTATGCAGTTATTGGTTAGAATGCAAACTAGCTGAAGAGAGTAATAAGTAGAGTCTACACGCACGACGGTAATGCCATGAGGTTTGCATAAATATTAGGGGTTCGGCCCATTACAACCGCTAGAATTTATGTTACTCCCACTACATTACGTTAGAGTGGGCTAGTCGACATTTTCTACTGAAAATGAAAACCTACAACCTGGTTGTCCAGTCTTTGACAGGGGCAGGGATGTAATGAATGAAACATATATAGGCTGTTGTTACAGTGGGGTTGCCACTCCCAAGCTGATTATTAATGACTGATAAATGCGATGAAATGATAATGGAGAGTGTTGCTGGAATGAATGATGACAGGGAAAACCGGGGTACCCGGAGAAAAACCTGTCCCGCCTCCGCTTTGTCCAGCACATATCTCACATGGAGGGACCGGGATTCGAACCACGGTATCCAGCGGTGAGAGGCCGACGCGCTGCCGTCTGAGCCACGGAGGCTCTACATTTCCTACTAACAAAATTATTTAGTAACAAAATTACTTAGTAGGAAATGTCGACTAGCCCGCTCTAACGTACTATAGTGGGAATAACATAAATTCTAGGGGTTGTAATGGGCCGAACCCCTAATGTTTATGCAAACCTCATAGCATTACCGTCGTGTGGGCATATTCTACTTATTACTCCCTTCAGTAAGTTTGCGTACTGACCTATTGCTGCATAAACATCAGGGCGCTATTAAAAAAAACGCGAACTTTGTATATTATGGTACAATTAAAAAAAGTAGTGTGAAGTGATTTGCTGCCACCTTATCCTACGACTATTCGGCAGTGGACATGGGCTTCCTATTTGGACAACTGTTATTTGTATGTACCTGATATTGTTCCTCCTTTGACATGTTTGGTGGATTCTGTTAACAAAGTTTACGTCTGCTAATTTGTCTGTTGGCAGTACAAGTGAAAATTGTTCACTGCAGCATTATTCTCTGCTTTGTGAAAAACAAATAAATAAGTAAGTAAATACATCAATTTTAAGTGAAAATCGTGACAGGATATGCTGGATACAAGCAAACCAAATCATCAGTGGATAATCATACTGCAACATTTTATAAAAATTAAAATAGTTTTAACTCTGTACTTCCAGAAGAGGGAAGTAGGAAGCGAAGATTAACAATGCAACTGCTGGGTGACGGTAGTTTTCGAAATATATTTTCCTTTATTATCTAATGCTTCTTCCTGGACCACGGCAAATTTGTACACATTCAGATGTTTCGCTTATACTATAATGGGCATTTTCAATAACACTAAGCCGGGCTGAGTGGCTCGGACGGTTAAGGCGCTGGCGTCCTGAACCCAAATTGGCAGGTTCGATCCTGCCTCAGCCCGGTGGTATTTGAAGGTGCTCAAATACGTTTGCCTCCTGTCGGCAGATTTACTGGCACGTAAAATAATTCCTGATGTACTAAATACCGCCACCTGAGCGTCTCCGGAAACCGTAAAAGTAGTTATTGGAAGTAAATAAATTATTATAATTATTATTATTATTATTATTATTATTATTATTATTATTATTACTATTATTATTATTATTATTATTATTATTATTATTATTATTATTACGATTATTTATTTATTTATTTATTTATTTATTTATTTATTTATTTATTTATTTATTTATTTATTTATTTATTTATTTATTTATTTATTTATTTATTATTCGCTAGTCGGCCAATTAGGAACCACGATAAGTTTCATTATACATTCTGGCGTTTACTCAGTTTTTGATTGATCCATTAGGTTTTCATAAGCTCGCTGTGTCGAGGTCGGCGTTCATCCGACCACTTTGCACCAGTTGTCCACTTCACATACTGGAAAGTCCCATTATTATTATTATTCTTATGATTATTATTAAGATTTTGTTTATTAATTATTATGAATGAGATTAATAGAACTGATATGGATACTGGGCAGAAGGGAACATTTAAACAGGTGGGAGGGGACGGTTGAGGTGAAGTTGAAGTCATGTGTCGAATAGTACATATCAGATAGCCGTAATTCGAAGAAAGCCCTGCCTGAAGGCGGAGAAAATGCGATGACGTAAATCTTAAAGGGGAGCTCCGAGGTGACAGAGTCACTTAGATCAATGAGGATGACGAGCAATTATCAGTGTGCCCATCGGAGCAAAATTACTGTAGAGTAAAGAAAACGTACAATACGTTTAACAGGAAGGGAAACAATTACTTTACCTGATTTTTTCTAAGTAAATGTCAGAGAGAGTTTAGAAGGAATTGAATACGGGCAAATTCATTACAATACTGAGAAGCATAAGGGTTATATTTTGAGGAAGGAGACGAAGAGTGGGTATATCATATAGTAATTATACAGTATATTAGTCGAACTAAGACTCTGTACTTCAAAATGGACCAGAATATTATGTTGTAACTTAGATTCTTCAGTCTGTCGAGCCTAATTTAGGAATAAATTAAATGTTTCGTAAGGATAGGTCGTCAACTTCTTCATCATTATTTAACCCGCACCCAGATCCTAAACTTGTAAATTTCCACAATCAAAAATTCTCAGCAACTTAATCGATAGTGAAATTCTTCGTGGGAAATAATCAACAGTTCTATGATGGCACAGATACGTGGAAGTATTAGAAGTTTGTTGAGGCTTATCGTGTGCCGTTCACAGAACGAACTGCAGAAGCTGAGTAATACTTAGTCAATGATATTACGTTCTTGGAGTGGAGAGAATGGTAAATAAACTATTGTGTAATTAAGCAAGACTAGTAGATCAAATTAGACATATAATGGAGAAGTGAAGCTTAAATACCAGATCAAAATTGTCCCACACGTTAATAGGTTTAGCACCGCCTACATACGTGGAAATATTTCGTGCTCAGACCCTAATCTTGTCTATTTCAACACCTCGAAAGTTCTCAGTAACTAAATCAAAAGTGAAGTTTTCCGTGGGATATAATGAACAGTTCTATGATCACCCAGATACTTGGAAGTATTTATATATTACCCATCCACACTCCTATGAAAGACATAAAAGGGGGACTGTGACTTTCCAAAAACAGAGAAATAAGTGAAACTTCCTCTTCTTGAGCTCTCCTGTGTTGAACAAAAGCAGTTATTCAAGGAACCATCTGTTTAAGTGCTAAGTTAACAATCCCAAGATTGTATAGGTGAGAGATTTTTTTTTGGTAGGGGCTTTACGTCGCACCGACACAGATAGGTCTTATGGTGACGAGGTGAGAGATTTAGTCGTATATATTTCATAAGGATGGGTCATAAAGAGTCCTTCTTCATAAGTATTTGACACGCTTCCAGACCCTATACTTGTCTATTTCCACATCTCGAAAATTCTCAGTAATTAAATCGACAGTTAAATTCTCCGTAGGGGACAATGATCATCTAGATACATGAAAGTATCTGAAGTTTACTGATGCTTATCATGTGCCGTTCTTAGTACGAGCTATAGAAGCTGATAAGTTGCGTGTATCGATACATCATTTACATTCGAAATTACTAATTCACTAAGAGGGAGACATTAGACGATGAGCAAGAGAAAGCCTGTCTTCAGATGGGTAAGTGTGGAAAATCTTCAAGATTATTGAATTAGATTGAAGCAATGGAAAATATTAGCGAGACGTTTAGAAGGATACTCAATTATGAGGCTCAAGATATGGAATAATGGGTGGCATACAGCTATATTGAAGTAGGGACGGCAGGAGAATGTCCTGAAAAACAGAGTGTAAAGGTAGGAAAGGCACACGTCATTAGGGAGTGATGAACTCAGGGATTGTAAACCAAAAAACGAAGGCGTTCTGGAAATGATTCCAACAAAACGTGATGGGGAAATAAAACAATACGTAAAGGAAAGAAATAAAACCAAAAATAATTGCAGAGTATGTACGGAATACACTGGGGGATTTGGATGTGAAATGGAGAGGCTAGTTCAGAGAGCAGGTAAATAAAAAATCATTACAAGGGAGAGTTACACATGAATTCCACCTGGGCAGGTCAGGTAAAGTCATTATATGTCATGTCACATTGGGAATAGGTGAGACGATTATTTAAAACCCGCTCAAAATATAAGGAACATTTACAGTCGAAGTCATGAGCAACAGAGTTCATTTGAAGAAGATCATTGATATCAATGAAGTTACGTTCGTGAAATGGAGAGAGCGATAGATTAATTATTGTACCATGAAAGACGAGGAGAGGTACTGGTCCTCCTCTCCAGTTGTATGGCCCGACCCGAAAGTTTCACGTCCTAGGACACTGTCCTTCAGGCGATAGAGGTGGGATCCCTCGCTGAGTCCGAGAGAAAATCCAACCCTGAAGGGTAAACCGTTTAAGAAATAATAATAATAATAATAATAATAATAATAATAATAATAATAATAATAATAATAATAATAATAATAATAATTGTACCAGGGGTACACCTCCCCGGCTATCTGAACTGTGCGTTTTCTCCACTAGTGCCTTCTCTGACAGTGATTAAGAACTTTTAAGACTTCTTAACCTTCCTTCTCCCATGATTAGGACAGTCGAACATCTACATTCTAGCGATCTCCGCTGGGCTAAGTCCCAGTTAACCGCCAGAGAAAACGTTTATTTTTGCTAGTTGCTTTACGTCGCACCGACACAGATAGGTCTTATGGCGACGATGGGATAGGAAAGGCCTAGGAATTGGGAGGAAGCGGCCGTGGCCTTAATTAATGTACAGCCCCTGCATTAGCCTGGCATGAAAATGGGAAACCACGGAAAACCATCTTCAGGGCTGCCGAGAGTGGGATTCGAACCCACTGTCTCCCGGATGCAAACTCACAGCCGCGCGCCTCTGACCGCGCGGCCAAATCGCCCGGTCCAGAGAAAACTCATTTGTTATAGTTGGTAAACTTTTTCTGGTTGTTGTTTTTTATGTTCCGAAGTTGTAAACACTTCACCTGGTTCCTCCTCTAATGTAATCGGCCTATCGCATGCTTGTAAGTAAGTTCTATAACTAATCCGAACTCAACTTAGTGTATGGAAATTTAGCCTATCAGCGCTCTGGATTCCAATATAGTCTAGAACTTTCCTCTGCGGATCTATTTAAGAAGAGCGCTTTCGGTTTGTCTTGTCTGAAATGCTCCGATGATTATAGTACGCGACTTGACGGAGGTTAGAGGGGCCAGGAGTCGGGGGTTGGCCGGCTTGAAGAAGATCCTGCTCTAACAGGTAATGGCAGAATTTACCTAAATATAAGACTGTGCCGGCATCAGTTCTGAGGGGAAGATTTCTTCGGTTTTCCTTAAAATATAATATTGTTACGAATAAAACGTCGTTTGGTTCATTACTCTAATTTATTTCAGGCTGACCTAATAAATGCACACCCACATACATAAATACACACAATTCTAACTAGTTATGAATGGCCTCACTTATTAATTACTGTCTATATTAAAATTGCGCTTACTTATGGCGCAGCAGGTTGTCCAGCTCGTTTTTCTACCTGCAGACGCTTAATCCTTGCTTTCAGTTCCCCATGTCCAGTCACCTCATACAGCAGCTGTGTGTAGACCCCAAGATTGTAAGCGGAGCGTTTTCGACGTACTCCACATCATTCCACGTTGGAGGCCATCGAGAGACGACTAAAACAAACCGGACAGCTCCACATAGGTAGTATGAAGAGTATGGTGGTTGACACTCCTGTAACGTCAGCGAAGGACGTTATTGCTCGAGTCCACGGAGCGATTGAAATACTTCAAGGACAACCACACGTATTGGGTCATGTGCGTGAGGCTATGCAGCGCCGATGTAGGCGCTGCAATGACGTAAGAGGCACACAGTTCGAACCCCATTTGTAATGAGCCCGATGTGCTAATTATGTTGGTTTTATTCACGACATGGTGTAAGTATAATAATATTCTACAACAATTTGTACTCGGAATGGCACGCAGACATTTCTAAGTGAAAATGTTAGGAGAATAATTTCCAAGTCATAAAACGAATTCAAGTAGAGGATTGATTGATTGATTGATTGATTGATTGATTGATTGATTGATTGATTGATTGATTGATTGATTGATTGATTGATTGATTGATTGATTGATTGATTGATTGATTGATTGATTGATTGATTGATTGATTGATTGATTGATTGATTGATTGATTGATTGATTGATTGATTGATTGATTGATTGATTGATTGATTGATTGATTGATTGATTGATTGATTGATTGATTGATTGATTGATTGATTGATTGATTGATTGATTGATTGATTGATTGATTGATTGATTGATTGATTGATTGATTGATTGATTGATTGATTGATTGATTGATTGATTGATTGATTGATTGATTGATTGATTGATTGATTGATTGATTGATTGATTGATTGATTGATTGATTGATTGATTGATTGATTGATTGATTGATTGATTGATTGATTGATTGATTGATTGATTGATTGATTGATTGATTGATTGATTGATTGATTGATTGATTGATTGATTGATTGATTGATTGATTGATTGATTGATTGATTGATTGATTGATTGATTGATTGATTGATTGATTGATTGATTGATTGATTGATTGATTGATTGATTGATTGATTGATTGATTGATTGATTGATTGATTGATTGATTGATTGATTGATTGATTGATTGATTGATTGATTGATTGTACAGAAAATGTGCACTCTCCAAATAAGGACATTTTACAGTGGCAGTAGAAGATAACGGCTCTCTTCTGTATTGAGCTGTTAGCACTCAGTTCTGCCCCTTAATCGTTCATTGCGATCTCTGACTGAATTTTTCCACAGAATGGCATTGTTTGAGGTGAAACTAGTGATGAGAGTTCGTAGAAGTAATTCATTTTCATAGGTACAGGTATTTGTCGAAAATAGGCTTATAGTATGGGAAAAATAAGTGAAACTCGTTTTGCAATTGACTTCTCCCAGTTTCCCGAAGATTCTTCCACGTATGAAGTCATCCAAATGTTGTCTTCGGGCCATGCTGTACTGAATAACACCACCACAGTGCAAAGTAACAGCTCGCTGATTGACTCACGCTGTCTTGTCCGGTTCCTTCAACTGCCTCGTATTGTGGGGCCAGACCCATTTGGCGCTATAGTCGCGCTGACCTGACGCCAGGTTTTCTTTGCGCGTGCGGGAGATCTCTGGCAATATGTTACCGCACTTTCATTTCCACCGAGTAGTTGATATGTTATGTTGCTACTGTATATCTATCTCGCCCTTAAGTTTTGCACAGCAGTGTATGAATGTAAGTAGCCAATCCCATGAAGATCAGGATATGTCTGTGCCCTGGTTTTGCTCCCCGGCTCCTTCAAGTATTTTAAATCCCATCCCAGGGTTTGAAATGAATTTCACTCTACCTCGTAAAATCTGTCTGACATAGTATAATGGAGTGTATACTCCGGAGAGGCCTGGTGCAGATCTTTCGTGTTGACACCCTATAGACGACCTACGCGTGTGCGAGAATGGGACCCTACGTAAGATGAATTCTAATGATTAAGGCAACACAAACACCTAGTCACCGGGCCAGAAAAAATAACCAATGAAAATAATAATACCTGACTCGATCGGGAATAGATCCTGCGCCCCCTTCGACCGAAGGCCAGCACGCTAACCATTTAACCATTTAGCCATGGGGTGGAATATCTATTCTGTCATTAAGGCAGTGACCTGGTCAACAGAGTCAAGTATAATAATTAAAGGGATTCATTAGGCTGATCGTGTAATACTTGTTTATCCGTAGTCCATATGGTTGGCTAGTAGTTGTCTTGGAGGGACCAAGCACCTTAAAGTGATGCATGGAGCACGAATTTACCTCAATTTTAGTTTACGTATGTTCTTTTCATCTTTGTATATATACCCATATGTATAATTGGGTCCGCCTCTGTGGTGTAGTGGTTAGCGTGATTGGCTGCCACCCCCGGAGGCCCGGGTTCGATTCCCGGCTCTGCCACGATATTTGAAACGTGGTACGAGGGCTGGAACGGGGTCCACTCAGCCTCGGGAGGTCAACTGAGTAGAGGTGGGTTCGATTCCCACCTCAGCCATCCTGGAAGTGGTTTTCCGTGGTTTCCCACCTCTCCTCCAGGTGAATGCCGGGATGGTACCTAACTTAAGGCCACGGCCGCTTCCTTCCCTCTTCCTTGCCTATCCCTCCCAAACTTCCCATCCCTCCACAAGGCCCCTGTTCAGCATAGCAGATGAGGCCGCCTGGGCGAGGTATTGGTCATATTCCCCAGTTGTATCCCCCGACCAAGAGTCTGAAGCTCCAGGACACTACCCTTGAGGCGGTAGAGGTGGAATCCCTCGCTCAGTCCGAGGGAAAAGCCGAACCTGGAGGGTAAACAGATGATGATGATGATGATGATGTATAATTGGTGAGTCCGTTGCGCCAGACGTTTCTGCTTTTAGACATCCCAACGAACATCAGTGGGATGATGGTCGATTTTCCTTTGCCGAATACCAAGCTACGGGTATTTACACAATACATCAAACTGTTATACGGTTATGTAAAATGTACTGCCAATTGTAAGCATTCGATTGGTTATGAAAATAACGCTAAAAGCGATGGCATATTGATAGAAAACGTGTTTGAGTTTGTGAAGCGGGACGTAGTTTTACACCAAGTAAGTCACCGTGGTGTAGTGGACTAACCACAGACGTGTTGAAGCGTGTTTCGTTGGTGGATGGGTTCGAATCTCACGAGCGCTGAGTATTTTTATTCTCATTTTAAACTTTGAGGATCAAATAAGAGACCATTCGTGCCACATTCGACCAATAGCACGCATGTTGAATGTGTAGTGGCCTGACACTTGGTGTAGCCTAGCAGTTCTGGTCATTTCTTCGCTATGTAGGCCTATTCAACACATGAGTATGTTAACATGCTCCTCGTCTACGGTGAAGCTAGGCAGAAAGCACAGGAAACACAGTGCCTGTATCAGGAAAGATTTCCACACAGACAACAACCAAATGCGTATATGTTTAGGAGGGTGGAGCGACGTTTGCGTACAACTTTGTCACTTTTCCGAACAGGTCCTGTTAGAGAGGCACCAGTTACGTCCGGTGAAACTGCTGAGATGGTTTTGGACATTTTTCGGGAGAATCCTCACACGAGTACCGGGCAGTAGCAAAACAGGCCAACATCAGCCAGTCGTCTTTGGTAAAGATATTGTGTTCCAGGTTTTTTCGTCCGTATCACCTGCAACTACACCAAGAACTCCACGGAAGAGATTTAGAAACTCGTGTTGATTTCTGTGCGCGGATACTGACGCAAGTGGCAAATGATCCAGCGTTTGTATTTCACATTTTATTTTCGGACGACGCACGATTTCATAATAATGGCTCTGTGAATCGTCATAATATGCACTACTGGAGTGTTGAAAATCCCCACTAGGTAAGGCAGGCAGCATTTTAGGCATGATGGGGAGTAAATATCTGGTGTGATATACTGGGTGATCACCTCAGTAGACCATATTCCTTTGAGGATCATTTGACAGGAGCCCGGTACCTACAGTTTCTTCATTGATGCTAGAGAATGTGCTCCTGGGTGAGCGTGTAACCATGTGGTATAAACACGATGGAGCTCCCTCTCACATTTCAGAAGATGTCCGCAACTACCTGAATGTTACACATCCCGGTCGATGGATAGGAAAGGGAGGACCTCTCACCTGGCCTGCGAGATCGCCCGATTTAACGCCAATGGACGTCTTCCTATGTGGCTATTTGAAGGATGTTGTGTACGCTCAGCAGCCAGAAAATCCTGAAAGCCTTCGAAACCTTATTACGGAAGCCTGTGAATCCGTAACACCTACAAAGCTACAAACAGACCGAATGGCAGTTCAACGGCTTGCTGAAACGTGCATTACTGCTGAACGCCATCTATTCGAACACTTACTGCGCTAACAGGCTGTTGCTCAGTCAAGCGTAAGCAAATCTCCAACCATTCTATCCTCATCCAGCCTTGTTTATAAAACATCCACATAAGCAGCACTAATGGCCTTGAAGAGTTCCAAAACTTAATAAATAAATAAATGAATAAATAAATAAATAAATAATTTCTCAATCTGTTTACTCTCTAGGTTTGGTTTTTCCTTCGGACTCAGCGCGGGACCCCACCTGTACCGCCTCAAGGGCAGTATCCTGGAATGTCAGACATTGGGTAGGGGGATACAGCTGGAGAGGAGGACCAGTACCTCGCCCAGGCGACCTCACCTGCTATGCTGAACAGGGGACTTGTGGGGGAATGGGCAGATTGGAAGGGATAGACAAGGAAGAGAGAAGAAAGCGGCCGTAGCCTTAAGTTAGGTACCATCCCGGCATTTGCCTGGAGGAGAACTGGGAACCACAGAAAGCCACTTCGAGGATGGCTGAGGTGGTGATTGAACCCACCTCTACCCAGTTGACCTCCCGAGGCTGAGTGGACCCCGTTCCAGCCCTCGTACCACTTTTAAAATTTCGTGACAGAGCCGGAAATCAAACCATGGACTCTGGGGTGGCAGAGGTGGAAAATTAATTCATTTTTCGGGTTCGGACATATTGTCTCTGTGGATGATTCTCGAAGTACCGAGCTCGATAGCTGCAGTCACTTAAGTGCGGCCGGTATCCAGTATTCGGGAGATAGTGGATTCGAACCCCACTGTCGGCAGCCCTGAAGATTGTTTTCCGCGGTTTCCCATTTTCACACCAGGAAAATGATGGAGCTGTACCTTAATTAAGGCCAACGCCGCTTCCTTCCCACTCCTAGCCGTTTCCCTATCCATCATCGCCATAAGACCGATCTGTGTCGGTGCGACGTAAGGCACATTGTAAGAGAAAAGCCTAATCGAGTCGATCTCTTCAGACTTCTCAAATCACAATAAAAAATAAACGATCACATGGAAAATATATGGAAGTGTTGTATACAAAGCCGGCCCCGTGGTGTAGGGGTAGCGTGCTTACCTCTTACCCGGAGTCCCCGGGTTCGATTCCCGGCCAAGTCAGGGATTTTTATCTGGACCTGAGGGATGGCTCGAGGGACACTCAGCCTACGTGATTAGAATTGAGAAGCTATCTGACGGTGAAATAGCGGCCCCGGTCTAGAAAGCCATGATTAATGACCGAGGGGATTCGTCTTGCTGAACAAACGACACCTCGTAATCTGCAGACCTTCGGGCTGAGCAGCGGTCGCTTGGTAAGCTAAAGCCTTTCAAGTGCTGTGGTGCCATGGGAGTTTTTTTATACAAACGTGAATAATAATAATAATAATAATAATAATAATAATAATAATAATAATAATCATAAGAGTAATAAATTAATTGCTAGCCTGGTGCAACCTTTCTATGGGCGGAACCTCTGACGAAGGTAGGTGGCATCTACCGTATATGGGAAACTGTATGATTTGTGGTTGTAGATAGTGTTATGTGTGTTGTACGAGTCGCAGCAATGTTAGAAACAGCACATGAACCCGTACAAAAAGTGAGTAGTACTTAATAAATTTGTGTACGCGACTGAAAAGGAAGTCGCATTAAATGACTGAGCGTTGTCTGTACTATAAAATTTGTTCGGCCGATAACTGATGTTATTGGTTTTACTTCCCACTAACTACCGGAGACATCGAAGTGCAGGGATTTTATCCCGCAGAATATATTTCGTCGATTTCGCCTATTTGCATTACGTCGCACCGACACAGATAGGTCTTATGACGACGATGGGAGAGGGAAGGACTGGGAGTGGGAAGGAAGCGGCCGTGGCCTTAATTAAGGTACAGCCCCAGCATTTGCCTGGTGTGAAAATGGGAGACCACGGAAAACCATCTTCAGGGCTGCCGACAGTGGGATTCGAACCCGTTATCTGCTGGATGCAAGCTCACAGCTGCGCGATTCTAACCTCACGGCCAACTCGCCCGGTCAGAACCTTTTTAATGTACTACTCGACTGAAGTACCGGGTGGGCAAAATAAAATTGGTCCTGAAAATATTTATGAGACTGACGCGGAACTGACACTTGTTAATGAACAGAATTACTGCCCATCACAGGAAATGCTGGAAGCCGTGATATCGATGTACCAATCGGTTGCTGTCATATATCTGCGTGTGCGCGTGCTCTGTCACGAGTACCCCGTTGTGTCATTACGTGTGAGTGAGTCAGTGAGAGAAGCTCCGGGCTGAGTGGCTCAGATGGTTGAGGCCTTGACTTTCGGACCCCGACGTGTTAGGTTCAATCCTGGCCCAGTCCGGTGGTATTTGAAGGTGCTCTAATACGTCAGCCTCGTGTCGGTAGATTTACTAGCATGTATAAGAACTCCTGCGGGACTAAATTCCGGCACCTCGTCTTCTCCGAAGACCGTAAAAGTAGTTAGTCGGACGTAAAGTAAATAACATTATTATTATAGTGAGAGGAGCAGATGTGATCAGTGACGAGTTGAGTGCAACACAAAATGGTGCTCGCTATAAAACAGCGCATGTTCATACCGAATGTTATGTGAAGCACGATTCGTGGAAAACATTTGCGAATTGTTTGCGCAAGAGTTTAAGACTGAAAGTGTTTTGACAAAACCTCTAGCAAAGTCTGCAATGAAGACTTTGTGGCAAAATGGCGCGGAACGGGCTCTGTAGCGAATAAAAACCCTAACCATCGGAAAAGAGATCTAACACGAGAAAATATTGCTCGAGTGAAGGATAAGCCTGGAACGAAGTCCAACGGAATCTCAGCGCCGCTATCTGTGCAAGTGGGAATTACCTGTGCAAGTGGGAATTTAGAGATCGTCGTGTCGAAACATTACCAAAAAGGACCTGCATCCGAATCCCTGCAACTTTACGGTTGTGCACAGCGTCCAGACAAACCTTCACCTGTTGATTTCTGGCGGTGGTTTCTGAGTGAAGTGGGGTAAGGACTTTTGGATCCTCAGTTTTTCATTTGTTCAGATGAGGCCTGATTCAGCCTGTCAGGGTATGTGAAGTTACAGAACATGCGCCATTATGCATCAGAAAATCCCCATCAGTACGTCGAAAGGACGTTGCATATTTGACCCATCATTTAACTATAGTTTTTAAAAGTTTTATTCTTGCTAAGTTGGTTACGGTGTTAATTACTATAAAATGGTTTAAGAGACGAGTACTTACTTTCAGTCATCAGTCATGACTGTGCGGTGCGTAATGTCTGGTGTCCGCATCGTAACACTATTCTTTCACTAAAATGTTAATGCTAACCTGCACGTCCAGACACTGTTTAACCCGTATGCGGATTAACTCACAAAAGATGAACGACTGTATGGGTATTTTTAGCAAGTTGGAGCAACAGCACTCACCGCCTTGAGAACCTTGTCACGAATGTATGAGGTGATCGGTGAGGAAAGGACAATCAGCAGAGGCAGTTCAATCAACTGGCCACCTCGATCGCCTGATCTCTTTCCCCGTGACTTTTACCTGTCGGGAAAATTGAAGGATATATATACTCCAGTAATCCTCACACACTAGAAGAGCTACAGCAGAACATTCAAACGCTATTGCTGCTATCCCTCAGGCAGAGCTGCTACACGTGCCTCACAGTTTGATATATAGAGCACTGCGCTGCATCGACGTCAACGGTGGCCATTTCCAGCATCTTCAATGATGTTCATTAACGATGGTCAATCCCACGTCAGTCTATTTTTAAACATTTCCCGGGCCAGTTTTGTTTTGCCTACGCTGTATTTTAGCACTTTCAAATACCATCGAACTCAGTCGGGATCGAACGCTAATTTGAGCCTGAGCTACCCAGCTTCGCTTGTTTGACCATCTGCAAAATATTTCACATTCTCACTCTTACGACGTTGATGTAAAGTTTAAATCGAATTAGGGAACACGATATTGGGACATTTTCCTCTCTTCATTGAGAGAGAAATTAAATAACAACTTGGAGTTTTTGTCGATCAATCCGCGGTAAGTTCCAAATTAATTTAGGGTAATGTTTGAAATGAACAATGGTAAGAGCATCAGACGATTGTGTGAGTAATTGGCATGAAATTAATCACATTATTGACATAGAAAAAAATGATGTTAACTTCGGAAAGCATGTCATATATTAGAGCTTATACAGAGAAATCGAAACTTCACATGTAAAATTTAAAGAACACTTCCCTTACGAATTCTTCATCGATTTCATCCAACAACTGCCAATTTTTTACGTGATAAACAAGACAAAATTTGCGAAATTCAGATAAAGTTTTATATGATAAAAAGTGTTGGAATAGAGCAACAATAGTGCTACGACTGAGGGTAATTAATTTTACACGATTCCCAAAAGTCAAACTCTAAAATACACAAATTACAATAAAACACCTTGTTTTCGTAAGTTATGATAATTTGTTACAAGAATGTTCCTGAAGTTTTAAACTGCACACATTACACACTTTTAAGCCCCTATTTTGCATGTTGCGTCGGGGGAGTTGTCAGTTTCCCGACTGGAAAATCGTGTATACTGAGCATGAATCACTGGTTCCTTTTCATTTGTTCCTCGCATTTGTCTCTTGAAAGTATCTTTTACTCTATGTGACCTATGTCAAACACAGCTTATCGATAAAATAAAGTTGGTTCATTACTAATGATATCGTACAAGTAATGCAACAACAATGACAGAGAAACAAGGATGGGAACCGTTAGAGGACAGAAGGAAAAATGTTGGATGAAAGATCAGCCCCACGTGTGTAACAAAGATTTTCTCGCTCTTTGTTCAACTCAAGTAGGTAAAGGGATATTGCAGTACAGGAACTGTGGCAAACAATACTTTTTAAATGATAGAATCAAAATTAGAAAGAGTTATCTGAAGCAGCCGTTGAGAATTTTCCCAGTGATACAGAATGCTTTTAGAGGAGCCTGTCAATATTTTTGATTTTGTGTTTCAGCCATTTTTTTTTTTGAAATCGTGTTGTAATGGTCGTGTTAAACTAGTGGTACCGTGTATTACTGAACTGGGCGATTTATTTGTACACATGCTCTGTCACAGGTACAAACAGTTGTTGTTGTCAGTGCAGGATTAAGGTGTTTGGGGGCCCTGGGATATTTAAAAATGTGGGGCCTTAAAATCCCCCAATGAGTTTTTCCAGTTTATGGATTGCTATATTTCTATTCATGAGGTCGAAGGCCTTAGTGTAGTCTATAAAGACAGCGTGTAGTTTACCTCTGTGGAATTTTAATGCATCTTCCATATCCCCTTATAAACATTTTACTGCTTGGAGTGTTGATTTACCCTTCATGAATCCAAATTGCTCTTCCGGTATTGATCCTTCAACCAAGCTGTATAGACGTTTTGTTATAAGGCTTGTCAATATTTTAGGGCAGTACATTCGAGAACTATTCCACGATATGCGTTTGGATCCCTAATGTTTTCTTTCCCTTTTTATAAAATTTTAAGAGTAGAAAGTCTCCAGTTATGAGGTATTTTTCCTTGCTTTATGCAAAAATTTCATAAAAATAGATGACAATGTTGATATATCAGATCCAATAGAACAAACAAACGGAGTTATACAAGGTGATCCGCTTAGTCCGCTCCTATTTAACACAGTAACTGCGCACATAACTCAGAACATTAGAACAGAGGTCAAATTGTACGCATACGTGGACGACATGGTGCTTGTATCCACTGAATTAGCGAATCTCCAGGAGGATTTCAACAAACTAAGAATATGGGCAACCGAGAACGAACTTCAATTAAATGAAAATAAAACTCTGTCAATGATTTTCAGGAAAGGAGGCAAACCGGCAGCTAACGATGTTATAATTTATAAAAGAGACACACTATCGATCGTAACACATTACAAATATTTGGGAATCACATTACAGACTCACGGAAACGTATACAGTATCCATGTTCGGGAGAGATTTATCGCCCCTTTATCAACTATGAACAGTATACCGAATTCACGGAAGTTATCGTTAAATACTGCGTTAAAAATTTTCAAGTTAAAGTAAAAAATCACCTCAAGAGTGACATATGGTTTGACATTAATCTGGGACCAATGAAGACAGAAGAATCCGAAGGAAATTAAAAGCAAGATTCCTGAAAAAGGCCTTGTGTATTTCAAAGTATGCACCCTCACGTCTGGCATATGTTCTCGCCAGAGAATCCTTCTACATTGAGGATTTGAGATACGACCTATGCCTGCCATCAACAGAACCATACCAGAGTCTACTCCAAGAACTGCAAGGAAAAGAGAAGAAATATTTCCTGAATTTTACGCTACAGATGCTATGGTCAACAGAGAATGGTTAAAAGCCAATTATGCATTGAGACACTTCATGACGCGTTTTGCTGTTCATAGTTTTCACCACCGTATCTTCATGAGAGATATCTACCACCAACCGGATGAACTATGCGTATGCAAACTTTGTGATAACCCATGTGACAGATATCACGTAATGACATGTAAGCGCAGAGAAATGTCTCTGACAAAATTCTGTGAAAATGCTAAAGAATATGTCCTATAATTATGCACATTGTGCGAAATTAAATTTTAAAAAATGTGGGGCCCCTTCTTCGTAACTTCGCGTAAGATTAGCATACTGAAGTCGTTATAGAACTACTTCCAATTAAATTGATGAATAGGGAAGTGTTGAAACAGACTACAATTTTTCTCTATTTTTCACGTTAATATTTCCTAATGGCAAAACATATTTTACATTTGTCTCATTATCACTATCAAATCGACATACAAATCAGAACTTACGTTTTTTGGCACCACTAGGTTATTTTCTATCCATTTTACAAGAACACTACAGTTGTAACTTACGAATGGTTCAATAATCAGAGGTGAACTGGAAGTTCTCTTCCTGATGCAAAGATATAGTATAGCATGCGCATTCCATCGTGTTTCCTCTGTCCCCTCCCGCTCACTTCCAAGACCTCTTCTCCCCTTCCCCCTCAGCCCGTACTCGCAAGCTGCCAGATTTAAATTTTCGTCCACAATAACCCTTATAATAATTACAGTGCGTAAGTAGCGAGGATTCGTGTCTCCGGACGGTAATTGATTCCAGCAGTGATGAAATACTAACGCGGACTGCTGATAAGAAGGAAGGAAGGAAGAGTGCGTGTTCGATATTTTCGAGCCTAAATATTCATATACACTGACTGACAGAGCAAATGCAACACCAAGAAGGAGTGGTTCGAAAGGGATGAAAGTTGGGGAAAAAACAGAGACGGCACGGACGAATAATTGATGTTTATTTCAAACCGATATGCAGGTTACACAATGCGCACGGCATCGACTCAGTAGGATGTAGGACCACCGCGAGCGGCGATGCACGCAGAAACACGTCGAGGTACAGAGTCAATAAGAGTGCGGATGGTGTCCTGAGGGATGGTTCTCCATTCTCTGTCAACCATTTGCCACAGTTGGTCGTCCGTACGAGGCTGGGGCAGAGTTTGCAAACGGCGTCCAATGAGATCCCACACGTGTTCGATTGGTGAGAGATCCGGAGAGTACGCTGGCCACGGAAGCATCTGTACACCTCGTAGAGCCTGTTGGGAGATGCGAGCAGTGTGTGGGCGGGCATTATCCTGCTGAAACAGAGCATTGGGCAGCCCCTGAAGGTACGGGAGTGCCACCGGCCGCAGCACATGCTGCACGTAGCGGTGGGCATTTAACGTGCCTTGAATACGCACTAGAGGTGACGTGGAATCATACGCAATAGCGCCCCAAACCATGATGCCGCGTTGTCTAGCGGTAGGGCGCTCCACAGTTACTGCCGGATTTGACCTTTCTCCACGCCGACGCCACACTCGTCTGCGGTGACTATCACTGACAGAACAGAAGCGTGACTCATCGGAGAACACGACGTTCCGCCATTCCCTCATCCAAGTCGCTCTAGCCCGGCAGCATGCCAGGAGTGCACGTCTATGCTGTGGAGTCAATAGTAGTCTTCTGAGCGGACGCCGGGAGTGCAGGCCTCCTCCAACCAATCGACGGGAAATTGTTCTGGTCGATATTGGAACAGCCAGGGTGTCTTGCACATGCTGAAGAATGGCGGTTGACGTGGCGTGCGGGGCTGCCACCGCTTGGCGGCGGATGCGCCGATCCTTGCGTGCTGACGTCACTCGGGCTGCGCCTGGACCCCTCGCACGTGCCACATGTCCCTGCGCCAACCATCTTCGCCACAGGCGCTGCACCGTGGACACATCCCTATGGGTATCGGCTGCTATTTGACGAAGCGACCAACCTGCCCTTCTCAGCCCGATCACCATACCCCTCGTAAAGTCGTCTGTCTGCTGGAAATGCCTCCGTTGACGGCGGCCTGGCATTCTTAGCTATACACGTGTCCTGTGGCACACGACAACACGTTCTACAATGACTGTCGGCTGAGAAATCACGGTACGAAGTGGGCCATTCGCCAACGCCGTATCCCATTTATCGTTCGCTACGTGCGCAGCACAGCGGCGCATTTCACATCATGAGCATACCTCAGTGACGTCAGTCTACCCTGCAATTGGCATAAAGTTCTGACCGCTCCTTCTTGGTGTTGCATTTGCTCTGTCAGTCAGTGTGCATGCACGGAGGTGAAGCAGCAGGCCTTTATATACAATTTTAGGTTCGACCAAGGGCTGGGGCCCCTTGGCACGCGGGGCCCGGTGCTGCAAACCCTTTAGCCCTCCATCCCTTAATCCGGCCCTGGTTGTTGTTGTTTAAAATCGACTCGGAGGTGAGTATGCTTGGTAAATTTCTTTTAAGTTGGAATCCAGCCACAGAACCTTAGGGATAGACGGTTTTAGCGTTACCAGCAGATTGAGTAACCCTAATCATCTGGGCACAACGAGAGCTTCAGATAATTATATATCCGAGACGTTCGCTCTTACTATTGAAATTAGTATTTCAAAGTTACGATCACTTACCTGGCACTTAGCTGTTGCCCATGGTTCATTAATTCAGTAAGGTTGCGAATAGGTCGCGATTCGGGTCAATTAAGCAGACAAGAAAATATGCAAATAACTGCATTTTACCCCTTTCAGACCGTGTACGCACAATTGTGCGGGTTCGTATTTTATTTATCCCTGACCGTATTTGAAGTTTTTTCGGTGCAAGGCCGGACTGCAGTGATTGTGCGGGATACGTGGTGTGTATTTCAATTGTTTTTAGTATGCGCTTGACCGCCAGGGCGAAGGAAGAAGAGTTTAAAGAGCACAGTTGATCGGCGAGATGCCAGGAAGCAGTAGTGCCAAAAATAAGTATTTATTTATTGCGTTTATATTAATCTAGAAGCTTTACTGAATACCGGAATATATTCATTGAAGTGTGTACATTGGTTAGTGAATGTAAATTTTGAAGATACATCATCGTATGTGATACAACGAGGTTTTGAATTTTGATACGCACAATTGTGTGGGTCCTTTTTTTCGGATGTTATTTTTTATTTTGTAAAATAAACTATCAAATTGTGTATTGAGGAGCATTTTAGTCGGTTTTTGACATACAAACAAAAATTCACACCTCCGGTTTTCTTTCAAGTCTGAAAGGGACTTGACTATATACACCTTGATTACATGTCTCAGGACTTAAGTTCAACATACTGTATGTTTGATATTAAGTTCATGGAGTTTTCCTCCTAAGTATTGTAGATAAGGTGTAAATCCCGTAACTCCTTAATTCTTGAGTAAATGCAGTATTCATTTAAGTAAGAGTTACTCCGTGGAGTATTAGCAACCACTTCAAAGTTGGCAACTTGGCTCGATGAGAGTCATATCAATAATGCAAACACCATTACATTTCCATAAGTGCCTCTAAGCGAGCTACACTGAAGTTCCTTGGAGATGTATGTGGAAGTCACAGATCAAACAATTAGCAGTATTGGGATATATTTATGCTTATGGCATATTTATGATGCGACTTGTTTGCCGAGTTGTTCAGTCATGTAGTTTAAGAGACAGTCTCATACAGTGTTTAAGGTAAGGGTTATTCTGCCCGAAGGCAGGTCCGAACCTCCGCAGAGGTGTTCCTGAGCCGGAGTTTACGTGCGGTAGGATGGCCAGTTCCTTTCCGCTCCTCCATTCCCTTACCCCCCACCAACAGCGCGTGGCAACCCATCCAACTCCTGACCACGCCCAGTGTTGCTTAATTTCGGAGATCTCACTCATACAGTGTTTGAGATTTTGTTATTGTTTGGGTCATCAGTCCACAGGCTAGTTTAATGCAGCTTTCCATGCCACAATCCTGTATTAAACCTTTCATTTCTAAGTGACGAATACATCGTACATATGTTCATATTGAGGCCTTCTTACCATTCTTACTTCAAAAAGTAACTGTGCAAGTCTTGGATGTCTTAAAATGTGTCCTATAATTCTTTCTCTTCTTGTGGTCAAAGTTCACCAAAACGTTCTCCTCTCCCCAATTAGATTGATGTAACCCTCGAATAAATACAATTAGGTCGAGGATCCTATGAATCACCTCTTCTTTCGTGATTCGATCAACCCAACTCACCTTTTTCTGCAATATGTATTTCTAAAGATTCTATTCTCTTTCTTACTGAGCTAATAATGTCCATGTTTCATTACGATGCAGTACCACGCTCCATACGAAACTCTTCAATAACATCTCTCTTCTTCTTTTTGCTATTGGTTTTACGTCGCACCGACACAGACAGGTCTTAAGGCGACGATGGAATAGGAAAGGGCTAGGAGTGGGAAGGAAGCGGCCGTGGCCTTAATTAAGGTGCAGCCGTAGCATTTGCCGGGTGTTAAAATGGGTAAACACGGAAAACCACCTTCAGGGCTGCCGACAGTGGGGCTCTAACCTAGTACCTCCCGGATGAAAGCTCACAGCTGCGCGCCCCTAACCCCACGGCCAGCTCGCCCAATAACATCTCTCTAATTCCTCTATCAATATCTGAGGTGAAAAATTTTCTTTTCTTAAAAGAGACCTTCTTTGCTTATGCTAGTCTGCATTTATATCCACCTTATTTCTGCATCGCTAGTTACTCTACTATCCACAAGCAATATTCATCTACTTCTTTTAAGACTTCATTTTCTAATCTTTCCTGCATAACCTCATTTCGTTCGACTGCACTCAATTACATTTGTTTCGGGATTTATTTATTTTCATCTCGTACTCTTTGTTCAAGGCTGTGCCTATTTTATTAAGTTATTTATACAGATCTTCTACAGACTCAGATAAAATGACAATATTATCGGAAAAATCTTGGAGTTTTGATTTGCTCTCCGTAGAGTGTAATTAAATTTCCAGATTCCTCTTTGATTTCCTTTACCACCTTTTCTATACAAATATTGAAAAGAAGAGACTGCAGCCTGCCTTACTCTTTCCTGGATTATTGTTTCTTTTTCATAGCCCTCGATTCTTATCACTGCAGACTGACTTTTGTACAAATAGTTGATAATCCTTCTTCCTCGGTATCTGATCCCAACTACCGTAAGGATTTCAAATAGCTTGGTCCAATCAACGTTATCGAATATATTTTCTAGATCCTCGAATGCCATGTAAGTCAGCTTAACCTTCATAATTCGATCCTCTAAGATCAGAAGTAAGGTCTGTATTCCTTCGCGTATTCCTACACTTCTTCGAAAACCAAACTGATCTCCTTCCACCTTAGTTTCAGCTTGTCCTTCCATTGTTCTGTAGCTAATAGGTGTTAAAATTATGCAAGCGTGAAATATTAAACTAATGGCACGGTAGTTTTCACACTTTTCAGCACCTGATTTCTTCGGAATAGGTAAATAAACTTTCTTCCATGTATGGTTTTCACTGCCGCATATCTTAAAATATCGGGAGTAGAACCACCTTTTGGGTGGTTAGGTCATGTGCGTTTGCAGAGTTTCACCCAGACGTGCCATTAGGGCTCATCAGTTGAATTAGCACGCCCCTCCAAGACTCTGCTTTGCAGTGGCAGACCAACTTTGTGGTCCTGACGTGTTAGCAAATAGGGATTGCTAACTTGTTCGCCGTTCATTAGTCAGGTCTAGTATCTTCTGACCTGTTCACAGATTCATACTTGATCTTGCCTTTCCTCAGCAACCTATTGATCTCATCTTCACATATTTCCACTTTTCATCTATTGCCTTTTCATTTAACCCTTATGCAACATGTTCCTTGAAAGAATCCCTCACTCTCTATTCCATCAAACGACCAAGATCACATCTGCTTGCATCTCTTCCTTTCTTCAATTTCTTCAAATACAGACAGCATTTATGACCACCAAGTAGTGGTCAGAGTGAAAGTCTGTTTCTGCGAAAGTTTTCTATACACCAACCATCGTCACCATATCACCACCAGCCACGGGAGGTACAGCTAGAGGAATACAAATACAGGTTTATTTTGCCAGCTATTTCACACCAATGCAAGGATAAGTTAATTGGCGATATGATAACGTGTAATCAGGTAATGGATGGAATTTACACTTACCCTGTCCTTTTTTTGGAATTGCAAACTATTCCAGTTGAAAAATCAGTTCTATGCATATTCCCTTCCGTAATCCTTCCTTCACATTTCTGCCATAGTATCCTTCTCTACAAGTATCATGCATATAAATACGTTTCGTACTTGAACAATCTCGTTACCAATATCCATTGCAACAATACCTTCCTCCACAGGATGTCTACGTACTTACTGCCAGCCATTTGCTCAAGTCTGTACAACAGTGTATCTTCCAATGTTTGAACCTGCAGTCGAGCCGGGCCGGGTCCGTGAATGAATGCAACTGTGTCCATTTTTTTTGTCGATCCGGTTATTTTGTTTGTCATGTGTGCGCATTCCTTAGTGAATATGATGTATATTGCGGCCGTCAGACTAACTGTCGTTTGCGCCCAGTCTTACTCCATTTAATGACTGAAGCGTTCACGTAGACTTCCTATAGTTCGTCCTTGAGAAGGATTTTACCTTAGTCCATCTCAAATTAGAATACTATAAACGAAACGAAACCAAACCCCATGGCACAAGATCCCCGAAGGACCATGGCCTACCAAACGACCGTTACTCTGCCCGAAGGCTTACAGATTACGAGGTGCCGTGTGGTCAGCACGACGGATCCTCTCAGCTGTTATTCCTGGCTTTCTAGACCGGGGCCGCTATCTCACCGGCAGATAGGTCCGCAATTGTAATCACGTAGGCTGAGTCAACCACGAACCAGCCCTTGGATGCAGGTAGAAATCCCTGACCTGGCCAGGAATCGAACCCGGATCCTGCGGGTAAGAGGTAGGCACTCCACCCCTACACCGTGTGGCCGACAATTAGAACACTCTGCAGTTCATAAATATCTGACATAATAATATTAGTTGCTTTACGTCCCACTAATTTTACGGTCTTCGAAGATGCCGAGGTGCCGGAATTGTGTGCCGCAGGAGTTCTTCTACGTGTCAGTAAATCCATCGACCAAGCTGCCTACTAAAGTCACCTGCTTTATGATAAATAATGTTATTTGCTTTACGACCCACTAACTACCTTTACGTTTCTCGGATACGCCAAGGTGCCGAAATGTAGTCCCGCAAGAGTTCTTTTACGTGCCAGTAAACCTATCGACACGAGGCTGACGTATTTGAGCACCTTCAAATACCACCGGACTGAGCCAGGATCGAACCTGCCAAGTTGGGGCCAGAAGGCCAGTGCCTCACCCGACTGAGCCACTCAGCCAGGCATAATAAATATCTGAAGACGGTGAGATAGTTGCCTTAGTCGTCTATGAGTATCGTACAGTATTGTACCAACATAACTCTGCCATACGTTCATTGATGACAACAGCAATTGTCAATTAGCTTCCTCTAACCTCCGTATACTGCCTGTTGTCATTTCTTGATGGATACAGTACTTTTGCATCCATCTTCTTAGCACAGGCCGGAGCAACGTGTAGCTTCCACTGAAGTCCCAGTCTCATCCATGGCTGTGACAATATGGAAGCTGCTGAATTATGGGTGGTGCTGATTAATGACGTTCAGAGCACAACCAGTGTGTCTGAGTGTCATGAAAGGTGTTGCTCATAGGGTTAGTTGTGCTACAATAGCACTGTCTGGCCCAGTGAGGAAAGCATTGACAAACTACCTCACTCCCCATCTTGTCTAGTACGCATCATTTTGGTACTGCCATTGGTTTTTGTGGTTTCGCTATAACTGCATAGCCTTTGGTGATGCTATTTGAGGATCCAACCAGCCTCTGGGCTGATGACCTAACAGACAGACAACCTCCGTATGTCACCCATAACTGTCATGCAAATTATTCCTTAGAATAGCAATTTAACCCCTTCATACATATATTATTCAATCTGAACAACCTTCAGCTATGCTAATCTGGCTGTTATTGTGTCTCTAGAACTCGGAGCATGGCATTGTGGGTTCATAGGCGCCACAAATTTCTTTATGAACTTCAACTGGTTGGATTTTAGGAGCCACAGTTCTAATTGCTGTGTTCAACTTTCATTTTTACATCCTGCCATATTCGTCTGGATCTCGATTCATAAAAAGTTTCAATGACGTTCTGAAGAATATTCATCCATGCCTCATTCACCAGGGCCTAAAAGTGTAACGGCATATACTTGGAAACGGTCTTAATACTCCATTTCTCGTTTTAAGTCGTACAAGGGAACTGTCCATACTCTTATATCGAAAACGACACTTAAATTTGGTAGAGAGGATGAGGGTCCATAAGAAAGCAATGTGCAAAAAATCAGCTGCCATTTCGATCTGTAAGGTCCTGAAATCGATACGGAAATGTCTAATAGGATTGCACGCGTTAGCGTATAGCTCGACGTGGACAGCACTGGTGACCGGCTGAAGCGACCGGGTTACCGTGGGCTTTCTTCCCTAGCCAGTTGACACATGTTCCTTTGAAAGAGCAGTCATGAATCCGGCTAATGTTCTAGAGTATGCTTTACGTTAATTCCGTGAAAAAGGTTTCTCCTCTTCCCGTGAAATAACTTCGGAAGAAAGGAAGATGGGTCGACATGTGATCGAACTAATTGAAAATCATCCCAAAGGTGCCAACATCGTCTCGGAGTCGTGTCTGTAGAGAAATAGTGGCAGTGATGGTGAAAGCAGCGACACCGCACCTGCATTAGCTGACAGAGAAAGCAGCACACCATTGACAGGAACAAGACGTGTTACTGATCCGATTTTGAGCCCCGAATCTGATTCCCGTCAATCCAGTGAAGAGACACCGACAGTCACCTAGCATATCTGCTAGTTAAAGCTATGTTTCCCGTCCACAGAAGAAAGTGAAACAAACTGTAGATCTTGCGTACAAGAGAAAAGCTGTAAATGTGTGGTTAAATAAGCGGGCTAAGAAGCAGATTTCATTAAACACTATTCGCAAAAGTTGTCGCAAGGTGACGTCACTACGACAACTGTACAGGTGGAAGAACCAATTAGAATCTACATCAGTAAGCCCCATTGAATACAGGAAATTGATGCATACAAAATTACAGTATTTTCTTGCTTTATAGAAGAAATAAGACTGAAGCGGAATGTATACGATGAAGACATGCCACTGTGGGCCTTGGAAATTTCAAGAGAGATTTCAATGGGGCGAACTAATTTCAGCGCATGTGCTAGTTGGTTGAGTCGTTTTAAGAAAACTTGCAGAATAAAAAGAAAAATTACGAAATTTGTATCCTGTACGTATCTGCAAGAAGAAGACGAAGAAGATAAAGTCGCAAAGAAATTTGTGGAAACAGCTACAGAGCGATCTTTAGATTCTACCCCTTCTTCAATATGCAGTACTGAGCTGAGTGGTTTCGTGCGCGAAATTAAAGCGAAAAGGACTCTATCGTTGGTTGGTGAGAAACATGCAGAAACAGTTGCTCAATCAGTTAGTGCACTCAGCCATTCGTACACAATTATGCCTACAATTTGTGTGGCCGGTAATCTTTTCCCGTCATTGTACTACAGGAGGCAACTGGAATTCCGGTCCAAGAGTCTCCAAATGAATATTTTATGCCAGAAATATAATTTTAATAGACACAAAATCAGGGAAAATGGGGATAATTGAATGAAAGTATTGGTTTAAAGAATCCTTCTTCTCACTTGTGGAAGAGAAGTGTTTGCCACTGCTAGATTCCTGGACTAGTTATAGTGATAAGAGCTGTCTTGAAGGTAGGTTTTAACCTCATATTACCTTACACGTGCTCCCTGGGTGGTGCTAAGCGAGCAACAGCGATCAGGCTGCCAGACTATCCTAGTGATCTCCTGGCTATTTTACATGAAAATGAAATATCATTCAAACGGTTCTTTTCAGAACCAACAGGCAAAGACTTTCGGGCCTACACTTACAGTCCTTCATCTAAATATAGAAGGCATAAGCAAATCCAACTGCCAATACTTGTCAAGAATCCTACGAGATGGAAAAATTGATGTGGTTGCCATTCAGGAAACACAAGCTGCGGATGAACACCAATTACAAAAGAGAGGGCTAATATCGGGATATATTATCGTAGGTGCAACATATCACCATGCATGTACGTAGTACTATTGAAAATGCCTCATTGCTCGCAGCTAGCTCAAAAGACGACATACAGCTGTCGTCAAAGTTGGAGATGTCACCATCATAAACATCTACAAGCCTCCACCTTCACCATGGCCCTCCCAGATACTTCAGCTACAGGGCCATCCAGCCATCTATGTGGGTGACTTCAACAGTCACCATGAAGAATGGAAATATTGTGCCACTGATTCTAATGGAGAAACTCTCATGAACTGGGCCGAGGAGCATAATATTCATCTTTCATTTGATGCAAAAGATAGAGGAACATTTAGATCTGCTGTATGGAAACAGGAATACAACCCAGACCTATGTTTTGTTTCCGGTGATCAGAATAATCAACCTCTGCCCACATCACGGAAAGTACTTCAAGATTTCCCACATAGTCAACATCGACCTATATGTCTTGAGGTTGGAATGCAAATACCCCTGGTAACTTCTTATCCTCGTCCAAGATGGAACTTCAGGAAAGCAGACTGGAAAGCGTTCTCGTGTGACCTTGATAAATATGTTAGATGGATACCACCAACAAGTAACAATTATGAGAGATTTGTGGGTGCTGTAATTGCCACAGCAAAAAAATTCATTCCTAGAGACTATAGGAAGGAACATATTCCTGGCTGGACTGATGCAACTGAAAAGTTATACAAAGAATTCCTTGCCAGCGGTGAAGAAGAAATCGGGATGAACTGGTTCATAATCTAGATCTCGAAGAGAAAGATGACTGAAACTGTAACATCTATGAATTTCAGAGAATCGAGCAGAAAGGCATGGTCATTGTTACGGAAGCTTGGTGGGGCCACTCCCATCCTTCGTAAAAATTCTGCAGTCACTCCAAACAAAATTGCAGCTCATATAGTTGATATGTCTAGATCACCGAGAGACAGAAATCATACAAGGAACATCAAAAAACAATTAACCAGTCTTAAGTCCACAAGCCCCCCTGATTCGCAATACACTAGACCATTTAGTGTACAGTATATTGAGGCAGCTTTCAAAGACATAAAAACTGGTAAAGCATCGGGATTTGATGGGATTCATCCTGAGTTTCTAATTAATTGTGGAGCAAATACGAAATTATGGTTATCTAGGTTTCTAACCTACATTCTTAGAACAGGTAATCTACCTCGCTTATTTAAAATGAGTAAGATAATTGCAATCCTAAAGCCAGGAAATGCCTTTGCTGGCGAGATGTAGTGTTTACAGTGCACTATGTCTTCTGGTATGGGCTACATCAAATTTGTTACTTTCATTGATCTGTCTCAGTCTCATCCCTCGCTTTGACAATATGAAAGTGACTGAGGTATGAGCGATGCTAGTAATACCATTGCTTATGCATCCAGTCCCTGTTATGAATGGTGTGAAAATATCGCTCATAGGGTCGGTTGGTGCATTCATTTCAGTGGGCTAGGCAGACAGATATGTAATAGCAACGGCTGGCTCGGTGAAGAAAGCAACGGGAAACTACCTCACTCCTCATTTCTCTAGTACGCCTCTTCAGTGACGCCTAGGCTATTTATGACAGCTGTTGGCGTAGCTGCAGAGGATCAAACCAGCCTTCGGGCCGAATACCCAACATACAAAGCCAGGAAAGCCTAATGATGCACCAGAGAGCTATAGACCAATAGCATTGCTTAGTGTGTGCTATAAATTACTTGGAAGACTAATCTTGAATATAATTGCTACAAAAGTGTTGGAAACGATCCCTATCGAACAAGCAGGATACAGGCCATAAAGAAGCTGTGCTGACCAAGTCTTGTCACTAACTACCTTCATTGAAGCAGGATTACAGCAGGGACTAAGGACTTCAGTAGCATTTATTGACTTAAAGGCAGCTTACGACACAGTTTGGAGAGAAGGTGTAATCAGCAAACTCCTTAAAGTGATTCCATGTAGGAGTCTGTCTCATCTTATAAATAACATGCTGAGTGACAGAACATTTCGTGTAGTCGTGGGGGATGAAATCAGTAAACCCAGCAAACTAAATAATGAACTCCCGCAAGATTCAGTGCTTGCCCAACCCTTGTTCAGTTTATATATCTCAGATATACCATCCACAAGATCCAGGAAATTTGGATATGCAGATGACTGGGCTCTTGCCACTAAAGACCTATGCTTCGAGCAGACAGAAAGAACGTTGACAAAAGATCTCTCTGTTTTAGGAAAATATTTTCGAAAATGGAGACTCCAACCAAGTATGAATAAAAAGAAGTTTCTTGTTTTCATCTGAACAACTGAATAACTTCAAGGGACCTCAAAGTATACTTCGATAACACTCTCCTCCGCCACAAGAGACACCCCAGATATCTAGGTGTTACACTCGACAGAACACTGTCATTCAAAGAACATCTGAGAAAGAGCGCTGCCAAGATTCAGACACGTAACAACATAATTCGAAAACTGTGTAGTTCTTCTTGGGGTACAAGTGCAACTACTCTGCGCTGCTCAGCTCTAAGTCTAGTTTACTCCACTTCGGAGTATTGTGCTCCCGTCTGGATAAACAGTCCTCATGTGAACAGAATAGATGCTAAGTTAAATGACACAATGAGAATGATCACGGGTACGATCAGATCAACTCCAATTCAATGGCTGCCCGTACTAAGCCATATTCCTCCACCTCACCTCCGTAGATGCACTGCTCTGATGAATGAAAACAATAAGATCCAGAATAATCAAAGATTGCCCATTCATGAGGATATCCCCCACCTACACTTAGACAGACTTAAGTCAAGATGTCCACCCATCTGTACGGCGGAGAACCTTATAGCTAGTCATTTCAATCTGATTGAGAGATGGTCTAATGAATGTAGACAATTTGCTTCAGCAGAATCCTTAGATATGCCGTGCATTACACAGAAGGTACCTGGCTTTGAACAACCTCGGAAAGTATGGTCCAACTTAAACCGGATCCGCACTAACCAGAGTGTGTGTGCAGATCTACTGTATAAATGGAGGAAAATGTCATCATCCTGCTGCGACTGTGGTGCTGAGAGGCAAACTGTGAAGCACATCACACAAGAATGCCCACTGAGACGATACAATGGAGAAACGAGTGAATTTTTCCTGGCGAAGCCACAAGCGATTACCTATGTAAATAATGTAGATATAAACCTGTAATTTATTGCACTGTTCATGTATATGCCATACGATAAATAAATAAATAAATAAATAAATAAATAAATAAATAAATAAATAAATAAATAAATAAATAAATACAGACAACAGTATAGAAACTCTCCAGGTTCCTCCCGGTAGTAAGGGAAAATACACTCCTTCGCCGCTTCAAAAGACGTTGTGCCGACTTCTGACGATTTTCAGTTTGATGTTTATCAGAGACACAGCATACTGAACATGCAGTCCTTCTTTTATTTTAAATTTTCTTCCCCACGGTTCAAGGACATGATTAAATATTCGTGGATCGCAACCAATTATACAACGGAGAGACTTCCTGAGTTCGAAGTGCCTGCGAAATATTGCTTTCAAACAAGTAAATAAAACTGTGAAAGAATGTGGCCTCAAAGTGCATATTCGTTGTGCATGGTGCCAAAAATAGTTGTGCTTTTATAATGCGATTAACAAACCTCATTTATGTTTCACATAAAGTGACCTTGGCGCGTGGTAGCCTGCCATTTCGTTCTATCTCGCTCTCTCCAGCACAACTGCAATTCCACTCCGCTGTTCGCCGCGCGAGCCAGTAAGAAGCAAGGGTTGTCCAGGAAGTTGCGTTGTCACACGGATTTTGTATCAAGATTTCTAAACCTTCCAGTTCGAAATGGCAGCTAAATTTTTGAACATCGCTATTTTATGGTTCTCCTCATGGTCCCTTCGAAATGTCATTGTCGATTTCGATATGGCAGTATGGACAGTTCCTTTTTAGATATTTCTAATGCTTGAAAGATCTGGGGATTCAGTGAGTTACGAAAAAGTGGAATGTTCCTATACCTTATGGAGCATATGTAGTAATAACCTTTAAATCTGATTTTCCATTGCGTGATCCGGAAGAATGGAGTCCGTAAATGTGTCAGAGCATTATTGCCTTAATTGGCTCGAACAATGGTGGAACAGGTACACACTAGAAGCATTTATCTGCCATAACCTCTAGAACCACATACATAACCCCTTACCCTCGTGTAGAATACCTTATACGAATACAGTCCTGAAAAAGTCGCTAAATAGGCCGTCGTCTGGCGAGTATGTACTCATCATGTTCACCTAAACAGAAGAATCATTAAACGGAAAACTCAATATCCTCCCATTCTTCATTCCATTAACGTCCATTGATACATACGTAAGAAACGGTAACGAATTGTTGTAAATAACATATGATAAACGGTGATATTGTTCACCATTGTTGCGTAAAAGATACATGTGAAGTAGAAAGGTTTCATTCGGACAACCTTTTGCGGTGACGTTTCTCTCTAGCATTTGTCAGATTTGGACGTACAGAGCAATTTCTCCATGTAGTATAGTAATTTAGGGATATCTCGACACGCTAAGCAAAAACCTGTAATTTTGATCACGCTTTATTTGTAAAATATTTCAATTATTTCCCTGGTGATTTTGTACACAGTTAGTTTATGTTTTCTATTATTTATGGCAATAAATAACATTTCATAACATGTTAAATTATCGAATAAATAAAGGATGCAATAATGTCGAATTCTCCCGCACTTAGGGAGAACCTGACACTAGGTAGGACCTCTGAATAGTTACACAACTATTGTACACAGTGGGTACATATAAACTGTTTATCGTTTCTATTTTCCACACACCTCTCGTGGAACCATTTCCTGCATTCCCCACTACATTGGACCCATGCCTCAATACGGTTGTCGTCACATACTGAGCAGTAATTCTCAGAGTAAAGAAGACTGCTTGAGAAAATAGCTTCCCCATTGCGCACGTCGAGTTCTAGTTCTTGTCCTTCGATTTGAAGGATTCTTTTCATTTTCGCGTTTCCTATTCTTTAAATTTTCCCGATAATCCTGTGAAGTCACCGTGGCGGATGAGGGGGGAGCAACACATCTCTATTCATAAAGCTGATGCCTTATCAAGCACATCCGGATGTTTGCAGTGCGTTGAGTGTCCGTCGATTTTCAACCGAATCCTGTCCCAAGGTTTGTAACGGTTTAGGTGATCAAGGAATAATGAAAATACCGCAGTGGTCATATACACTGATTCGGACATTTTAACAACTGATCCACTGGGCATTCCTTTTGAGTGTATCTTTGCCTTACCCCTTTCATTATAACAAAGGGTGGTATAGCATATCCAATAACATTGCCACACACCATTACTGTTACCGTAGATCCTTTTTCTGCCGTGGTGCTGTGAAACACGTTTTTCTTTCCTTTTTCACTGATAATCTTCCCTGCCTTAAATATGAGCTGAAAACCAGTTTCATTGGCATTGAAATATTACCAGGCTCTTAAAAAACCCAGTCATATCCAACCATTGCATTTTGTTTTTTAAATATGCTTCTTAACACCATTCCTCTGAGTGAACCTAAAAGACAGTTCTCGTAAGTCGCTCACTGTTCGCCCAAACCCCTTAGAATCGAGATGAAAAATATGGTTGACTAAATGGTCCTATATAGCTTTGTCAATTGTTGCTCCTTTTTCCAGTTTTCTATTGATAGATTTACCAGATAGTATTCTGGATCTGAGTGTATTCCTTGGAATACTGAAATACTTCGCAGCAGTTGTTAAGGTAGTTCCATTTTCTTTCACGTCCTTAATAGCGGCAGCCATATTTTCTGCATTCCATCGTCCAAGCAGACCATTGTACACATATTTCCGTGGCATCCTCCACCTATAACCACTTGGATGCAAAAATATTAATGAGAAACTTCTACTTTATCATCAGTCTCCAACCTTCGTAATTCGAGTTTCACTTAACAATACAAACATTATTATAAAAGTATCGCATTACAAAAATATTATAAATATCCCAGCACACTACATTGTCATCATTTATTACTCCTACTAAACTGTAGTATTAACGCACCATTAAATCCTGTCCCCAAAACTGTATCCCGGTTTAGAGATTCAGGGAGATCTCGACACTGTCGAGATCTCCCAGCTTGTCGTGTCTAGATCTCCCCGAGTTTCATTGGCAGGCAAGAGGTCGCAAAACTTACCAAACTGAAGGTTTGGCGATTTGGAAATGACATGACCGCTTCTCCGAAACTTGCTTTGTGTGCCTAACCTAAAACATTATCTTACAATTATCGCATATCTACCTACTAGCATGATACCCGTGCTTCGCTACGGTATTATACTGAAATTTGTAATTGAATGCTTATTGTTTTAGATATATAATACGCCGAAATTTGCGATCTGACTCGTTCTATGCGAGAATCCACCAAAATTTGCGATCTGACTCGTTTTCTAATAGATTACGGCAAGTTTCCTCCCATTTTTCAATCTTTCTTTCCAGCAATCGATTTCGTACTTCCCGGGCTAGGTCCAGGTATTCCACCCGGTCAGTTGGGTCCCTAAATCTTTGCCATGTTTTCCTGTAAGCATTTCAAATATGGATCAAATCCTTCCGGAGATCCTGCGTGGTGTCGTCTTGGATGCCTTGGCTGTACTGAACTCACGCCCGGACTGTATTCTTACTCATTACCTGTCCATGACCCGTTTCCAGCGTGGTCCGCACATTTGGCGACGGTCTAGAACATTATTATTATTATTATTATTATTATTATTATTATTATTATTATTATTATTATTATTATTATTATTATTATTATTATTATTATTATTATAGATGTTCTGGACCCCACAGCAAGATGCAAGACCGCTACTTGGCAGTAAATTACATCTGCTGCCATTGTCATTGTTGACAATGTGACCAGCACCATTGTCGCGCGGAGGCAAGTGTGCGGGATTACTGGCGATGCGATTGACGTACTTCCATGTATTATTGACCTTATTATAGAGGTGAACAATTTGACGGTCAATCTCATTCCTATCGTTTATTTCAAATGTGTTTAAATTTTTATATTTATGCCAGGAAAATCTACGGAAAGATGGCTGTCGAAAGCGAACCCAGGAAAGATTAAAAATGATCGGTTTACGATCAGAATAAGTACATCGAAAATCCACAGCCTGTTTCCAGTCATTCGACAGGGTCAGGAATGGAGTGAATAAAGCCCCATCTATCGGCGACAATAGGAATTGTGTCGGCTGCCGAAGCACTCCTCTGGGGAAATGATCGATGAATGACAAATGAAATGAAATATTGGACAGTGTTGCTGGAATGAATGATGACAGGGAAAACCGGTGTATCCGGAGAAAAACCTGTCCAGCCTCCGTTATGTCCAGCACGAATGTCACATGGAGTGACCGGGATTTGAACCACGGAACCCAGCTGTGAAAGGCCGGCGCGCTGCCGCCTGAGCAAGGGAGGCTCCTTATAAGTACATTATGAACAGTAAAATCAATTGGTTTCACCTCCATTTAAAACACACCGCCGTTAAGTTTATTAACCCCACCCCCAAATTAAAAAGAAGGCGTGTTTCTTTACGTTTAGAGATTCCAAACACCAATGTTCACGTCCATTACCTCCAGTTTTGAGATACAGTCTAAGTATCCCCATAAAAATAATTCACCTTTTTTTTTCACTTCCTATCCCCCCGCCCCAAAGTGAATTTTCCGGCAAAACATTACTTGCTTCTTTAATAGTAAAGGATCTTCTAAATACCAATTATCACGACCCGAACTTCTTCAGTTTTTGATTTATATGTCCACATGAAAGGAATTCAAATCCTTTTCACTCCCACACCCAAGATGATTTCACGCTCCCCCCAAAACGCGTGTTTCTTTGTTTTAAAGGAGATCCAAACACCAATTTTTACGTCTGTAACAACTTTAGTTTTTATTAGATGTATGTATTCTCATTCAATTAAGTCAATTAATTTTTCAATACTTACCCGCCCCCACTCCTTCATTGGATTTTCGGAGAATACGTGTTTCTTTACTTTTAAAGCAGATTCCAAATATCAAATTTCACGTATGTAACATCTTCATTTTTGAGATATCAGTAGCCTAATTAATTAATTAAACACCATTTTCAGTCAATTTTACCCCCCCTTCCACCCAAGTGGTATTTCCGAAAACTAAAAATACACGTTTCTTTATTTTTAATAGAGATAAAAAATACTATTTTTCACATCTGTAACATGTTAAGTTTTTTTTTGAGATATACTGTAGAAATTCTCTTTTTAAAATTCACCCCTTTTTAGTTCCCCTGTGGAGTTTCCAAAAACAAATCACCTATGTTTCTATACATTTACAGGAGATTCCAACTACCCACTTTTTACGTCTATAACATTTTACGTTTCTCAGATATTCTGTAGATATAGTCTTTCAAAAAATTCACCCCAATTAGTCACTCCTGTTTAACCGCCATTAATTGGATTTTCCGAAAACAAAAAAATGCGTGTTTCATTATTTTTAAAGGAGATCCCATATAAAATTTTCAGTTCTGTGATATCTTCAGTTTCAGATATATATGTATCCTCATTAAAGGCATTCAACCCATTATTCACCCTTTTACACCCCTCCTATTGGGATTTACAGAAAACAAAAATTACGTGTTCCTTTATTTTTAAAGGAGATTTTAAATACCAATTATTACATCTGTAAACTTTTAAGGTTTAAAGATGTAGACACACTCATTTTAAAAATTCACCCCTCTTTTCACCCCCCATTATTTGGATTTTCCAAAAACGAAAATTACCTCTTTCTTTATTTTTAAAGTAGATCTCAAATACCAATTTTCAGGTCTGTAATATCTTCCGGTTCTGAAATATAAGTAGCCTCATTAAAGGCATTCAACCCGTTTTTCACCCTTTGCCACCCTTTCTACTGGGATTTTCCGAAAACAAAATATAAGTGTTTCCTTATTTGTAAAGGAGATTAAAAACACCAACTTTTACATCTATAAACTTTAAAAATTTTGAGATATAGATACACTCACTTTAAAAATTCACACCATTTTCACCCCCCGCATTAATCGGATTTTCCAAAAACAAAAAAATACGTGTTCCTTTATTTTTAAAGGAGATCCCAATCACCAATTTTCAGATCTGTAATATCTTCAGTTTCTGAGATATAAATATCCTCATTAAGGGCATTCAACCCCTTTTTCACCCCTTTTCACCCCTCCTATTGGGATTTTCCGAAAGCAAAAAAATACGTGTTTATTTTTAATGAAGATTCGAAATACCAATTTTTACCTGTAAACTTTCAAAATTTTGAGATATAGATACGCTCATTTTAAAAATTCTCCCCCGTTTCACCCTCCCATTAATTGGATTTTCCAAGAAACAAAAAATACGTGTTTCTTAATTTTTAAAAGAGATCAAAAGTACCAATTTTCAGGTCTGTAATATCTTCAGTTTCTGAGATATAAGTACCGGTATCCTGATTAAAGGCGTTCAACCACTTTTTCACCCTTTTTCACCCCTCCTGTTGGGATTTTCCGAAGACAAAAAATACGTGTTTCCTTATTTTTAAAGAAGATTCTAAATACCAATTTTTACATCTGTAAACTTTTAAAGTTTTGAGATATAGATACACTCATTTTAAAATTTATCCCCCTTCTCACCGCCTTAACGACGGAATATCCAAAAATCCTCTCTTAGCGAGCACCTACATCTTAACATGAATATATGCCCAAAATTTCATTTCTTTATGTCCAGTAGTTTTGGCTCGGCGGTGATGAATCAGTCAGTCAGTCAGTCAGTCAGTCAGTCAGTCAGTCAGTCAGTCAGTCAGTCAGTCAGTCAGTCAGTCAGTCAGTCAGTCAGTCAGTCAGGACAAGTTATTTTATATATATAGATTTCGTTACAAAACCTACTCAACATATTATAGCAAGTTACTTTTAAATCATATATCACTTACTTATTCACCTTCAATTATTCATATGCCTTGTATATATAGTGATAATCTTCAGCTAACAGGATGACCATGAGCACATACGGCTCCAGTAAATGTAGTTGCAAGTTTGACCTGTGCAGTACTGTGGTTACCAGAGGCACTAAGCTTAAATGTGTCGAGTTCTCCCTCATGTCGGGATCTCCCTAAGTTACCTTATATCATTTTTAATCATTCTCTGCATAACAGAGAAACCGAAATCCACTAACCGTTAAATTTCATGTCAACATCGTATTTTCCTCGAAGATCAAGAAATGGAATATGGCGTTCCTACGCTCTGTCGTAGACCTCTTAAAGCTATCGATAGGTCACTGGTACAGAAACACACACATTTGACGCAACCATCCTCCTGTTTATAAACGAGTCGTTTAGTTCCAAAACTCGACATGCCCATGTTAAATTTAATTGAAAAATTGAAAACGGTTATTATTGTTAACATTGGGACTAAACCGATGAGAATGTGATAAAGGTAATAGTTATGATTGAAATAACAACAATGACAATAATGTAGGATTTCACCAGAGTTAAATAATGATGAAAGTTTGTTGGACATGTTGATTTTTGGAAAGTGCAAGTAGATATGTTCAGTATTGGAACAAACAACTATGGACACAATGTGGTTTGATATGAATTCTGAGGTAAATTGCACGCTTAATACAACTAATCGTCCTTATTTACACGTTAAGTTCAAGAGAGCTCTTATTTGATGACACTTGATGGCATGCAAAAAATGGGAAAATGTTATCTTTAATGATTACTTCAACATTAAAAGTGAATTAATGTCGTAGTCTTGGAGAACAGCTTCAATTAGCATCGCTGCCCTTCATTGTCTCATCTTCTTCCTCCTAATGTTCGCCCCGCTATTGGAAGTTCAATTGTCTAGAATTTGTCAGTTTTTTGGTAGAAGCTGTGATTCGGATTAAATTCCCATTCACTACCATAATGCTCGTTGAGTAGATTTATAACGCCATTAACGTTCGTAATCTTAGGTAAAACACCAAGCTCTATTGGTTCACTAAATATTTGGTTTATGTTTTTGCCTCTTCTGCAAACACATTTTGGCTCCCCCAGGTTTGTGAAATACCTTGCTTCGCTTTGAGTGGTTACTATGGTTTTGTTCACTTTTATGATTAATATTTTAGTAAGAGAAAATCTGAAATGCCAGTTAGCAGGTGGTTTTAAAATTTCACGACTGCTTTCCTCCAGTTTAAAAAAATATCGGGACAGCATACAGTTCCAAATTCCTGAAAGATGTCTCTATAATCCCCTTGCTTTAGAATAATTTCTCGTTTTCAGATTTCTTGTTTAATGCGACCAATTTATCTATTAAGAGCGTCACTTATCAACCACTTACTTAAGATACTCATCATAATTTGCTTTTTGTTCCCCCTCTCGCCGCAACCATCGGCAAAAGGCGAATATTCTGCATATTCCTAGGGAAGACCGTATTATTTCACCTGTGATGAACACAAGAAGCTATTTCGCTGGAGCTTTTCTGTCCAGCAATAAAGAAATGTGTTTTCTTTCGATTGTGCTGTCGTTAATGTTCCTTCGCATATTGCAAAATTATACATGTTAAGCTGGCGACTGCGGGGATGATTGGCTCAGACGATTGAGGCGCTGGCCTTTTGATCCCAACTTGACAAGTTCGATCCTGGCTCTGTCCGGTGGTACTTGAAGGTGCTCAAGTACGTCCACCTCGTGTCGGTAGGTTTACTGGCACGTAAAAGAACTTTTTCGGCACCTCGGCGTATCCGAGAACCATAAAAGTAGTTAGTGTGTCGTAAAGCAAATAACATTATCTGTTATAAAGCTGGCGACTTTAGTGGGCAGCTTGGTTGGGGAACTTTTACAGCACAGCCTTTTTTCTGACAGTCAAAGGAGCGAGTAATTTCAGCCTCATCCTGTGTTCGCAAGAGCTTGTAAAATGCCTTTGCATGTAGTTTGTGATAAACAAATTCAGCCATCAACTTATCTTTCAGTACTGTATTCCTCTCAGTTTTCCTTCCACGTCGTTAGTCGGCAGCTATAAAGGTGTTTTAACAGACTCCAATCTGTTGTTAGTCCATTTCACTAGTTATACAAGCTACGTGAGTGTGCTCACTGGCTTCTCTATAATGCAAAATTTCACTGTCACTACACTGAACTACTCATTTTTAACAACAAACCATTCTTACCACAATAAGCTTCCTTTTGCTACCAGGTCACTTTCGACATGCCGAGTTATAGACCAGAACATGCTGTGGTCATACTGAGCTTTGGAACAGAACTGAAAGTTTAGGTTTAATATCTAAGGATTAGGACGAGTTATGGAACAAATCATTATCATGTATTAAATATTCAGCTCCAAAGATTATGAACCCTAAAATAAATCATTTTAAAAATTTTTGTGGACAGTCGAGTTTTGGAACTAAACGACTCAAATGATACTGTGCATCTTGAAAATTTCTTCTGAGTCATTGCCCCTGAGCCTCTACACTTAGGCCATTGTAATGGGAAGTACTGCATAGTATACATGTCATACGAATCTTAGACACGGTTCATTGAAGGTTTTCGGTTATTTAAGGACGGTTGTAAATAGGTCTGTCCCCTTCATTGTAATACTCGGTTTAATTCTCGACTCGTACTAAGTTTCCCGTGCTAGACTGACGGTTGAAACACAGTTCGCTCAGTCTCGTGAGGATTAATAAGTAACTCAGCGATATTAGATTCGAGGAATGTGATCAAGAAAATTCGGTAATAAGAGTGAAGAAGTCACCATGCTGATCTCCTGACACTGGGATATCTGCAGTCGTCTTTGAAAATTCAAAGTCCTTGATCGACTACATGGGCAGTGAACTATAAAAATTATTAGATGAAAGATAACGGTCATACAGTTCGTTTAAATAAAGGTTCGAAACTGAGTGCGCAATTATATTATTGGTAGTATGGAAATGAATTTCGGAACTGAGCCATCTTGCCCAGTTACAGCGCATATAGTGGTGTTCTGGTAGTCTGATGAACCATCAAGCATCCACAGGAATGACACTTCAGTGATCTACAGTTCAGTTCCGTTTTCAGGCAAGTCAGAACACTTGTCATCATCATCAATCGTGTACCAAGTACCGTACGCGCACCTTTTATTGACACATGCACACCCTAGTACTGAATCGGTCGACCTCGGTTATCTTCAAGATTCGTATTGGCAACTTTTGAAACACAAACTATGAATCGCTTATGCATCGCTGTGCGACATCTGGCGTACACTTTACGTACTAGTACTGTTGTTGTTCTACACAGCAAAGCCAAACTATAGAATTCATGCTAAGAACAAGATTCGCATCGAGAAATATTATATGATGTTAAATAATGTTTGTGTGACACAGTTGTTGGCGTAAGATAATATATGTTTAGAAAATTTATATCGATGGATCATATTATCGATTCAATTAAGATTTCATTTCCATTCAGTTGGCAGTAAAACCGGAACCGGGACAGCTCCCTCCTTACTCCTCCACCCCGTACAAAGTAATATCGCTAAAAGGTGCGCGGACTATAAGCATGGAAATATTAGAGAGATTAGTAACCCTTATTTTCCTTTCTACATTTACATTCCTTTCTGCATTTAAAAACCTGCATTCTTGGTGTAGTGAGTTTATCAATACCTTCTCAAAAAATCTTCCGAAAAGCTGTTCTTGTTACTTCCTGGAAGTAGGATCGCTGTATCCTATTATATCTGTAATTAAATTTTCATCAGATAATGTTTGCAGTATATCCTGCTCGTCGTTTGATTTAATCTGAGAATTATTCCATAAATTTATCACTATGATTGGATTGAGGAAGTTACCCCTTCCTGTGAAACTACCGCATTCGCTGAATTATTGAACCATATACGTATAAAACCAATAATTCTGGATAGCTGACCCTTAAAGAAGTAAACCTCACAGAATATTTTGTAGTTAATTTCCATGTGATTTGGAATTATATTGGTGAACGGTAAATTAAAGAGTTGATTGGCTCACATACCCCTTTACTAAATTACATTAGAGATTCGAAAGGAACACGGAACTTAATATTCATCGTACTTGGACAGAGAATTAGCAAATTTGTCTCGGAAAAATTCGTTGTTTCACTATCACATAAAACAGCAATCAAATATAATATCAATCCATGTTCAGTCATAACCCACCGCTATTTTAGCTCATTTATGTGGAATAATTGAAAATTATGCATTGTTACCTTTGGGGAATCACGCCGCACAAAACACTGCATATAATGGTCTAGAATTTCTTGGTGCCGAAAAGTCCAACCCTACATATTACCATCGTGAAATAAACCGCTGATTGTAAATCTTGTGTAGGATCATTATCGTAGTGGTATGATTACTTCATAAAATAACATTCCTTCGAAATTTTTCCTGTCAACCAACGGAGTACGTATGTTAACTCAAACTTGTAACGAGAATATACGACTCATTAGATAAAACTGCACATCAAAAGAAGCATCATCACTGTACCTCTTGTGAAATGTGAAATAGGAAGACTACTTCCTCAAACTTGCTACAGGTGCAACAAACCTGCACATTGACTTACATTTTGAACTCAGAATAAAGTCAGAAGCATTGTACAGCCTATTTTGAAGTCTTACCCACAAGAAGAACGCATCTTAGTCTTGTTGTGAATACAGTATATTCTGTAAATTAAACATTGATGAGAACGCTTATGTCGAAGTTTTATTTTGACCACACGGTAATGTTATGTTAGCCATTCCTATCAGAGAAGAAATAAAAGCGGGAGGGATCGAATGTTAAATCCTTTCGTGAATATACGTAGTAAGTGTTGAGGACCTGCCTTGCATGGCTCATCTACGGGATACTTCCGCAGCCGCTGATCGCTATCTGTAACATTCATTTCTCTGGAACTTCGAGTACAACGAACGCTGACTCACGATAATTCGGTCAGCACAGAACGCCATGCGTGCACACAAAATATAAGAAGTTATATCATACAATTCATCACTGTACAGTCTTGACAGCTATGAGAGCTGCAAACTCTTACTTTTTACAGCAGAAAAACGTGGTATAATGCATTAGTTGGCAGTTCAGCTCAGTCACAAATAATTACGTTCTGAGAATGTTCACGTACAGTATATATTGTTTCTGACCGACGCTACAAACGTGTTTAGGAACAACTCGGAATATTTAACGTCCCAGTACACAGACATAGTGTACTGCGACCGCAGGAATGTGGAGGCTGAAATGTCAATGATGCTTAGTGGTATAGTTGCAATGGAGATTCAGACACCTCTCCTCGTTGATTAGGATTTCAGTACCTGGACAACATCTTATAAAACGTTGACAAATATTGGGACTGGAATTTCAGAGAGGAGTGTATTATCCCGGTCGAAAGTTTATGTGTCTATGGTACACTAATAGTCAATATATTTCTTAGTCATATTGATAGGGCTCAACTAGAGAAGCCTCCGGACTTGCTGTTGAATGTACATTGGAACAATTGAAATGCATTTGTTTTCAGTCGTTCTGAAGAAACGTGCATTCCGTATTGTCAAAGAGAATGGTCACTGAAAAGTGAAGTAAAGAGTTTTATGAGTTGGTGCATTGTACGGTACGCCACGGTGCACACAAGCATGTTTTACTGATAGGGGATGAGTCACCGTGTAAAAGCATGCTGAGGCTTGACTGCCTATTGCAAAACTGGGATACTTACGCTTTGGGCTTGAAAATAAATTAGTGTAGTGATTTATTAGAATATGTTTCATTTATACAAACTGTTCGATTAAAGGTATTCCGGCGCCTCCTCGAAACTCTAAACATACCGTTGCTGTGGCACACTTCTCAGTACTGGACATTTACACTGAGTTAACTGACCTATTGCTTTGATGACAGTTGTAATCCTAGAGAGTAGAATGTTTACCATGTGTCTGAAAATTACTGGTGATACAAAAGCTCCTTGTGCCTGATGGGTTGCAACGAAGTCAGCTCTTGGAGTGGTCTATTGGAATCAGGACTGAATTTGACGTTCTAATTCATCTCAATGGTGTCAAAGGATACTGGTCGGGACTCTACGTTGACTAATCTGTTTCCAGAATCTCACTGCTACGCTCTATTCCCACTCAGACCTTACATTATGATAAGTTGCGTTGCCATGCCATTACGCCACCGAACTCGTCCACTAGCTTAGGCAGTCTGCAACTTGACATCATTCCCTTTTGTTATTCCATACTTCGATTTATGTGCATTATCTTGATAGGACCACTTTAGTATATGAGGAACGATACACACTTCGTCCTCCGAATCTCCCTATTGGGACTATACGTGTTGGCATACCCATTTTCAGATTCTTCCATCGGACTGTAACGAAGTATAACATGATTCATCGCTCTAATACACTCTTGTACGCTGTAGAATGACGTCTTTCTTTACGGAAATGTTTGACTTATGGTCAGCTGCTACACTATTAAACCTTATTGTCTTCACGCTCGACGCCATCGTGCTGGTTCGGCAGTTAGTTACACTGCGAAAATCTTGGACGATATTTTTAGCTCGATCATTAATTACCTTCTTCCATGTACGGTGGACCATATCCATATTCTCGCATGCAACGCAGCCTACCCACATTCGTTTTGTTGTGCTTATGTTCGCACGTTTCCACTCACCAGTCATGACATAAATATTCAATATGGGGAACTTGAGAAGGGTTAAAATATCCCTGACGTCATGAGATATCTAATATGTTTGAAATCCTGAACCTCTCCGACTTACCCATTCTGAATTATTCTTAACTAGCTGATGTACCCGTGCTTCGCTACGGGATTCTCAGAAAGACTGAGTTGGTGGTTTTCCTAACTTAATCCAACATAGGTCATTACAAAAACGTCAGTAGGAATGTAGCGATTGAAAGCAATGTTATCATATAAAATACTCGATCAAATGAAACACCGCAAACTTTCTCACTTTCAACGAACAGTACTACGGTGCCGATCTAAGAGTCCGAAGTTCCAGAGCTCGAATAACCAGGTCGCAGACTGCCGTGAACACTCCTCTGTCATTATTCCGTTAAACATGCACACTACTCATTCCAATCAGTGCCTCCGAGTAGGGATTGAATAGCTCGAATACTATGATGAACCAATGTGTTACAAACCAGATATATCAGAAAATGTATGAACCAGAGGAATGGCATGCTACTTCCCGCCAATATACAGGCAGGCTGTTTCAGTCGGTACGACCAGGCGAGTTGGCCGTGTGGTTAGGGGCGCGCAGCTGTGAGATTGATATATATAGATTTATCTATACGACCACTAATGACATAAATAACTTATTTGAGAATTACATTTCAGGCCTTCCCCTAAACTACCATTTCACTCAGCGTGAATAAAATAATTTATAACCTAGATTGTAGTGGATCATCACCCGACATTACATGACGATTTTCATTAAATTCTCTTCATCCGTTTCCTCATGATGCGTGTACATACATACATATAGATGGACAGACAGAAATTACGGGAAAGTAAAAAAATGCATTTCCTTGTTACTGTAGACATGACAGATACAGAAATACCATTCATTTCAAATTCTGAGCAATGTACAGGCAAAACACTTATTTTATATATAGATTACATTTCAGGCCTTCCCCTAAACTACCATTTCACTCAGTGTGAATTACATTATTGATAGCCTAGATTATAGTGACCTATTCCCAGACTTTGCATACCAATTTTCGAGAAGATACGACCACTAATACAATAAATGTTTGACAATTAAATTTTAGGCCTTCCCCTAAACTACCATTTTTCTCAGCGTGTATAGCCTATATTGTAGCGACTTATTTCCAATGTTTGTCTACTGATTTTCATTAAGGCACGACCACTAATAACATAAATATTTGAGAATTAAATTTCAGGCCTTCCCCTGAACTATCATTTCACTCAGCGTGATCAAAATAATTTATAGCCTAGATTGTAGCGGTTAATCACCCGACTTTACATTCCGATTTTCATTAAATTCTCTTCAGCCGTTTTCTCGTGATGCGTGTACAGACAGACAGACAGACAGACAGACAGACAGACAGAAATTACGGAAAAGTAAAAAATGCATTTTCTTGCTACTGTGAACATGACCGATACAGAAATACCATTATTTTCAAATTATAAACAATGTACAGACAAAACTCTTGTTTTATATACAGGGTGAAGCGAAATTCGCGCACTCAGGCGTCGCAGCGCGACTGCTCACATGCCAGCAATAAAAAAATGTCTCTCACAAAAGTTCGTCCTTCGAGTATATCCGGCAGAAAAAGGGCGTTGAAGAGTGGCAATCTGGCAACACTGTAGCCACATGTAGGGTAACTACCTCTGTCAGCACGTATTCTTTGTGCTGTACAGTTGGTGCAGTGGTTACAGTTTGGGGTTAGCATTCAGGAGGTCGAGGGGTCAATCCTGGGTTGAAGCGTATTTGTTTAATTTCATAAATGTAGTCCAGGTGGTATGGTATCTGGCAACTTAATCGTCAACAGCCATTGCAGCGGGTCCTCTAGAAACCCTTTGCACTTACATACTACGATCCTACAAATGGACGAACAATCGTTTCCCTTGGTCAGCTTTGAAAGACGTCCTTTCCACGTCGTGGGCGTGAATTTATTCGCACAAATTCATATACTAAATGCGAAACCTGTTTTCTTTCTACCGTCCTCCAACGATCTCATAGATTAGTAGCAACTGTTATTCTTACCTCGTTCAAGTTCATTGTATTTCGTAAGGGCTTACGTTACCAGTAGGCCTAGCAAGGTATTTGTTGTGTTCAGCGTTACAAAATGTTGTAAATGTAGGATACATGAGACCTAAGGTATTGCTGTATTACAGTATATAATGTCCGATGGAAATTAGTAAACAAACAATTGCGCCTTAACCCAGGATCGAACCCTCTACCACCTGCATGCCAACCCAAAACCCTATCCAACGCACCAACTGCTCAGCACGGATATATGATGCTGACAGAGGTACTTACCGTACATGTGGTTACAGTGTTGGCAGATTGCCACTATTCAACGTCCTTTCTCTGTCTGATATACTCGCAGGACGAACATTTGTGAAAGACATTTTTTATTGCTGGCATGTAGGGAGTCGCACTGCGACGCCCGAGTGCGCGAATTTCGCTTCACTCTGTATATAGATTACATTTCAGGCCTTCCCCTAAACTACCATTTCACTCAGTGTGAATAACATTATTGATAGCCTAGATTATAGCGACCTATTCCCCGACTTACATACTAATTTTCGTGAAGATAAGACCACTAATACAATAAATATTTGACAATTAAATTTTAGGCCTTCCCCTAAACTACCATTATTCTCAGCGTGTATAGCCTATATTGTGGCGACTTATTTCCCATCTTTGTCTACCGATTTTCATTAAGACACGACCACTAATAACATAAATATTTGAGAATTAAATTTCAGGCCTTCCCTAAACTACTATTTCGCTCAGCGCGATTAAAATAATTTATAGCCTAGATAGTAGCGGTTCAACATCCGACTGTACATTCCGATTTTCATTAAATTCTCTTCAGCCGTTTTCTCGTGATGCGTGTACAGACAGACAGACAGACAGAAAGGCAGACAGAAATTACGGAAAAGTAAAAAATGCACTTTCTTGTTACTGTGAACATGAACGATACAGAAACGCCATTCTTTTCAAATTCTGAGCAATGTACAAACTCTTATTTTATATATAGATTACATTTCAGGCCTTCCCCTAAACTACCATTTCACTCAATGTGAATAACATTATTGATAGCCTAGATTATAGCGACCTATTCCCCGACTTCGCACACCAATTTTCGTGAAGATACGACCACTAATAGAATAAATATTTGACAATTAAATTTTAGGCCTACCCCTAAACTACCAAGTTTCTCAGCGTGTATAGCCTATATTGTAGCGACATATTTCACATGTTTGTCTACCGATTTTCATTAAGACACGACCAATAATAACATAAATATTTGAGAATTAAATTTCAGGCTTCCCCTAAACTACCATTTCACTCAGCGTGATTAAAATAATTTATAGCCTAGATTGTAGCGGTTCATCACCCGACTTTACATTCCGATTTTCATTAAATTCTCTTCAACCGTTTTCTCGTGATGCGTGTACATACATACAGACAGACAGACAGACAGATAGACAGACAGACAGACAGACAGACAGAAATTACGGAAATGTAAAAAATGCATTTTCTTGTTATTGTGAACATGACCGATACAAAAATAGCATTCTTTTCAAATTCTGAGCAATGTACAGACAAAACTCTTATTTTATATATATAGATGTCATCACACACAACTTTGCTTCCTTCCTCATTGGAACGTGAGGTCCTAGTAACATCTAGGCTTCAGCTCAGTGTCAAAGTATGGTATCCGAGGACTTTCGAACAGTTACTGTACCTCACACGACTTTTGTGTTCCATGTCATGAATAGTTCAGTGTACAAGTGACTTAAATCTGTTTCGACAGAGAAATGTAAATAATTAGCGCTTTAAATGTTGCGTTCTCACATTATGATAATCTTTTGTAGGACAAATTTAACTATAAACTACCGTATATAAAACTATATTATTATAGCATTTAAATTCCATGGATGAATATTGAATTTTCACGACCGCATTGTAATCGAAACCGACTTTCAACATATTAGGTGGTGTCTTGTTGGCCATTTTGTTCTGTACTTAACATCTCTTCAAGACGTACTAAATGTACGTAACACGACCTAATATGTTGAAAGTCGGTTTCGATTACAATGCGGTCGTGAAAATTCAATATTCATTGACTTGGCCCTCGACGGGCAACTTAAACGCACTCTACAGTGTGATGGTAGTAGTACCAGACCCGTAGTTCAGATCCTTTCCAACAGAACAAAGATGGCCGGGCCACCATAGCTCAATTGGTAGAGCAACCGACGCGAAATCGGGAGGTTGTGTGTTCGGATCCCACTGGTGTCTGGTTGGCCATTTATGTTCTGTACTTAACATCTCTTCAAGACGTACTAAATGTACGTAACACGACCTAATGTGTCTAAAGGCAAACGTATGAAGCCTTATAGCGCTATATTGTTCCAGTCCAACTGTAAGTCTCGAGAGGTTAACGCGTGGTCAGCGTGACGTTAGGTCTGCAGCCCGGCTATCGAATTTCACGTCTAGAAGCATACGCATGAAGTCTTGTAGCCGCTATCTAGCCACGGGGGCCCTAGCACTAGGAAGACTATCTTGCGCATTACTCCCTCGGCCGTCTCCTAAACCAGCTTTCTCTATCAGAGCCTATGTATAGCCGCTATCTTACTTCAGGGGCCCTAGCACTAGGAAGTTGCACACGTCCGCTATCTTATGCATTACTCCCTAGGCCGTATCCTTAAGTTCTCGCATAAACGATAACGTCGAGAAAGGTACCTCCCTACCCTGTAAGGTCATATGCTCGTCTAAGATAACGTTGAGAAGGGCATCTAACCGTGAAAACTAATCTCTTATATAGAGTGCGCGGGATTTTTAATCCCCGGTATTCAGCGGTAAGAGCCCGGAGCGCTGCCACCTTAGCTATAGAGGCATATGACAATGCGAATTGAATTAGGCACTCCTAGACGTGACTTAAACCCTATGCCGATAGCCCTAAAAGATAGTTTTACGTGGTTTCCTATCTTCAAATCAGACAAAATACTGTAGGGCTTAGTTTCAAGCCTCATCTTATCTGCTCCTATATTTTTATATCAGGCAATTACCAAAACTGTTTCTTAATTATGACTAACAGGCAAAGTACTAGAGATAGCATGGCTCGGGTTCGATTAACAGCTCTGCTATGAAATTTGAAAAATACTCTGAGGCGTAGAACGGCGTCTACTCAGCTACGGTGCGAACTGTCTGTCACATGTAGGATTTACGGTCGGATGCCCTTCACTGACAGTGTTGTGTATTACTATACTGTGTGTTTTTTCATGGATAGTAGTGTAATGTGTTGTCTCAATATAACACAGTGTTGGAACAAACAAAAACACACACACACACAGAGACTCTCCGTGCCAGAAGAAATATTGATTTTAATTTTAATTTTCTTTCATGCTATAATATTGTAATTGTGTGGTTTCGCCGTAATGCTCGAAGAAGCAAGGCAGTGTACGGGAAGTGCTGAGCAATGAGAAATTGTATATCTTACTTCCTGTAGCAACAAGCAGTGGGTGCTGTGCTGTAATTATGAGAAACGAACATTTCTTAACAACACATTGCAGAAATTACATTCAACACTTTAAAACATAAATAAATCCTCTTATTGTTTTCATACATGTAAGTATGTATTATGCTACTGTGACTACTCCTATCATATATTTAAAATATTAAATTGAATTAAAATGAAAAAATATTAACATATTCATGAAATAAAATACTCAATCGTCGGACTATGTACTCGCACTTAGTTCTTAACTTATTACTTACACATACAATATTTGATGGGCCCCGGCTACAACTCAATGCAGCAATAATAGTATGAGAGTCTTGAATATCTGTAGGGTGTGAGGTAATAAGCTTACTTAGGGAGCATAACATATAGATTCTAGGAAATGGAGATTTGTTTCCCCATTAAATTTGAGGCTATGTAATTCTACCATTGAAATAAAACGATAAGTTACTTTGATATTGAACAAAATATATTCTTGAAATTTTGTCTTAAAATAGTAAGACTTGCTGCGATAAAACAGATGAGAATATAAAATTATAACATTACAAGTGAAAGAAACTAGTCATTAAATTTGAATTCCTCTTGACCGGACATTTAAAAGTTGTACCAGAAATTTATCCCTCATTGGTTTTCTTTACAGTACCTCGAACACTTTGAGTGTTATTATGACGTATTCCTTTGAGTTTGTATAAGCTATAGGCATATCAAGCCTAATTTCGTGATGTAACCTTTTAGTTTCACAGACGAGATATACCATGGCTGTGAACTTGCATCTGGGAGATAGTGGATTCGAACTCCACTGTCGGCAGTCCTGAAAATGGTTTCCCGTGGTTTCCCGTATTCACACCAAGCAAATGCTGGTGCTGTACCTTTATTATTAAGGCCACGGCCGCTTCATTCCCACTCCTAGGCCTTTCCTGTCCCACCGTCGCTATAAGACCTATCTGTGTCGGTGCGACGTAAAGCAAATTGTTAATTAATTTCCCTCGCAAGCCTGGGATACAGAATATAGTACCGTAGTATAAAGTTACAGTTTTGTGACACTAATATTCGTAGGTATAATTTTTACTAACGTGCCAAAAACCAACGACACGGAGCTGTTGCCATTTCAACACCGTTTTAAGGGCCACCAACCCAAGCCGGGATTTGAACCTGCGAACTCGGACTCAAAAGGACAGCGACACAACCAATTGAGCCACATGAAAAGGAGTCGTTTTTATTATTGTTATAAATAGATGCAGTTAGTATTTTTACAAATGTTTTATGAGGAGAATTTATAAAGGCGTACGTTTTCCAACTGTCCCAAATGCACGAGGCCGAACAGAAGAACTAGCTGGAAGCTAAAGAGCTTTCCAGGGGTGTCGCTCACTTCTCTGTTTACTTTTCCAAACCAAACTCCATGTCGTATCAGCCCCGAAGGGCCATCACCTACCAAGCTACCGCTGTTCAGCCCAGAGGCCTGCAGATTACGGGGTGTAGTGTGGTCAGCACGACGAATCCTCTCCGCCTTTATTCTTGGCTTTCTAGACCGGGGCCGCCATCTCAGCGTTAGATAGCTCCTCAATTATAGGCACGTGGGCTGAGTGTACCTCGAACCAGCCCTCAGATCCAGGTAAAAATCCTGACCTGGCCGGGAATCGAACCCGGGGCCTCCGGTAGGAGGCAGGCACGCTACCCCTACACTGCGGGGCCGGCTGGTTACATTTAGGTCTCCTTATTTTAGATTTTGACTTAAGGCATCCTGAATTCGATTCCCGGCACTGACAGAGTTAAGAAGGACATGGGGTGGGGAAGATTCAGCCTTGTTTTTGGGTGCAGCAGAGTTGGCCTTGAGTCTCTGATAATCGAAATATATACGACCTGGAAGGTAGTCACCTTCACAGGCTGTAGTACCAAAGTGGTTCCTTTTTTAAGAAGACAAATCAAATGAAGATTCTACTTCTTCACAAACGAAGAACGATATTACCAATTTTACGAACAGTTTCAATAATGCAGCCGGTTTATGTTAAGAGTACAGAAGGTATGTTTGTACATGGTAACAATCAAAACCATCAATATCTACTGAAGATCCGTCACCGCAATCTGTAGGACCGGCTTTCTTTTCATATCCACCGGGTGAGTTAACCATGCGGTTAGGGGCGCACAGCTGTGTGCTTGCATCCGGGAGATAGTGGGTTCGAACCCCACTGTCGGCAGCCCTAAGTATGGTTTTCCGTGGTTTCCCATTTTCAAACCAGTCAAATGATGGGGCTGTACCTTAATTAAGGTCACGGCCGTTTCCATCCCACTCTTAGCCCTTTCCTTTCCCATCGTCGCCATAATACCTCTGGTGCAACGTAAAGCAAATTCTAAATAAAAATTAAAAAATCTTTTCACAACCCCTTCCAAGGAAAAGTTGTATCCGCGCTACTGGCCATTTGTGGGCACACCACAACATCCACTCACCATTTAAGGTACAAGGTAAGCCCGAAAAATGGTTGGATACTCAAAATACACCACCATAAATTATGCGGTTATGGCTCAAATTCATAAAGAAAGGTAAGGGACGGGATCTAGTGTTTTAAGTAGAATACGTATCAATAGAACGTGACTTCCCATTTTAAAAATGTTTCGTGCATCAACTGCGATTCAAGCCTGGACCGTCCTGATGAGAAGATAGAACCAATGGAACTAAGTTATCACGCCCGCCGATTACACAATAGTTTTGATGGCGCCATTTGAGGTTCCAATCAGTTCCCGGGCGTTCGATAAAATGTATAGTCCTACCTATCGAACTTAGGCACGCATCCGCGATTGTTTTGCTACTGTTAGAATTTTTAAAAAACTTTTTCATAACTTATCGATGATGCACATAGTTTTGGCTTCACAGTGACGAAACGGTCCCTCTTCAAAAAAGTTACTTATATGGCACAAAATGAGGAACTAAGTGCAGCTCACAATCCTGTCACAGTCTTCCCAAAGCTGCAACTTAAACACAGCACATCTCTCAACCACGGTAGAACCTGAGGATCCCTAGGACATTGTTGTTTCCGGGAACCGATGTGCCAAAGCTGGCACGATGTCGTGAGCTTGCAACTGTTTCTCGCAATGGCCCCCGTTATCTCGGTGATCACGTTCCGGCCCCCTACTGTATAAGCCCTTGCTAATTGCCCCTTTCCTCATGTCTTGACATTTGACAACACACGGTTACATTCCCATTACTGAGGCCTCTACGGGGAAATATCTCCGCGCATCGCAATCCTAAGTGTTTCCCTTTCATTCAAGCAGTAAAAATATGGAGAATTATGTATGGCCGTATTGAGCCTTGCTAGTAGATTCTTTGTCGCTACGTTAATATAACATTTCGGCGTTAGTTTTTAAGTTCTTCTTACCGTACGTAAAACAACGGCTGATCCTCGCTCTAGTTTCAGGAAACATTTTTGGATGGGGCCGGCCCCCTTGCTTCCCCCTTGGCTACGCCAGTGGTCCCAAAGCAGAAGATTGCAAAGAATTTGCAGATGTTCCCCAACTTCAGGTACATACTTTCTGAAGGATATCGTTGCCTAAAAGAAAGTGTGTGATCTAGAGTAATGCATAATTTCCGATACCACTGATGTCGCAGATCTCGGTGGCAAAAGTTAATATTAAGCTTGGTGTAAGTTGGGTGTTTGTGCAGATTGAAGCAAGAAACCTCTGGTTTAGTAGAATTAGGATGATGATGATGCATGATGTTTAAAGGAGCCTAACATATAGCTCATCAGCCGCAGGGTTACGATTCAGCCTCTAATGCTTGAAGTAAGTTTCTTCTGAAACCAGGCCTCTCTGTGGCATTTTCTCTGTTTCACTGAAGTCCCGATGTTGTATGACCGGTGTGGTATTTGCAGCATAACAGAATTCTCTTGATATTGTTTCTATGAGGTCAGGGATGTACAAATTGAACAGCAGAGGATAAAGAACCGACCCTCAAGATAAGGTGCTTTCTAGCTTTCTTTCCCATCCCATACTGTTCCCCATACACACCCTGAATTTTCTTTCACTCAGCATATTATTTATGACCTGCGCGATGGTTCTATGGAACAAAATTTGGAATATCTTATATATTCAATCTTCCCTCCAGACTGTGTCAAATGCTGCTGTGTGATCAATGAATGCGGCTGATGTCTTGAGCTCTTTTGGAATTCTGCTTGAGTGCAGGATATTAGAGATAGTACTTGATCGCAGCAACTGAGATTGGGTCTAATACTGGCTTGATTTGGTTGAATATATTCAAAAATAGTAGCACTAATTCTGTTATAGATCAGTCCCTCGAAGAGCAGTATCAACTAAGAAGGGCGAAATGTGAGAATAATCAGTTATGGGGAAGGAAAAATTATAAGATTATCTCACAGCTACTACAGCTTTAAAGTAAGTGTTCTAGTATACATGAGCAAAACTGCATCTGTCACATCCTTTTTGACTGGGCCTTTTATATATAACCATCACGTACAGTAGTGCACGTCACTAGCATGTCACTAGTCAAACAAAATCTCATTTGTTAGAAGCTATAGTTTTCAATGTCGATTTGTTAATCGTCAGAATGTGAAAATGTTGCCAGCTATTGATCCTATGTGCCCTTGTCCTTCTGATTATTTGATATAGTCGGTGAAATATAGCAGTGGGTGTATGAACATAACCTGACCGCTCACATGCGGCTGAGCCAAGGCCGGCCACAACTCATTCCAGCTTTCAAAGAACATCTTAGGGGGCACAAGTTTCAAAGTGGTGGTGATATCAGAACAGCTGATAAAAGTTGTTTGAAGGATCAGGAGACAACACTTTACGTGAGTGGCGTCGAAAAACTTGTACCATAGTTATAAAAATTACTTAATCACCGTGCGGACTATGTGGAAAAATTGAAGGGCTAAGTGAAGATAAAAGTGGATAGTATGTTATGTACAAACTATTATACTGTATACTATTCAGAAATATATATTGCAAACTTTATTTGGGGCGCCTCTAGTACATTCTGTTTTATAACAATATTCGTATGTATTCAATGTGAAGTTTATTTTTAACTTGAATTTAAGGATACGAAGACAATGACATGATCAGACGAAATATCAATTAAGTTTTATCAGTCTTATGTCTTAATCTTTCTTTAAAGTTCAAAAGTTTGTTGGTCCAACCGGAAACTTTTCTGACGAATACGGAAATAACAATAAACATTTTGTCCTTGAACCTTGCAGCCAAGTGACATCGTAGTATCCTTTAAAATGTGTCACTGCATAAAGAAACGTCACGAAGTTAAGATAAGGTAGGCAAGAATTACCTTAGTTTTCGCAACTATGGTGTCATTGTTTAACTCGAGATATATTTTTTGAGATAAATTGCTGCATTGTTGCTGTATAATTCCCTGTATAATAAGTCTAATGAGCTGTATTATTGTGGTAGGTGTCTTTCATAATTGTGGCTTAGGATTGATGTTTAAATGATCACTATTCCACAAATTATGAATGAATGCAGAATAACTATTTAGGATAGATGCAATCAGTGTGGAGGAATAAACTCAGATATCGGAACGAAATTAGTCCCTAGTTCTATAATAGAACTGACACTGACACAGCAAGTATGACATTTAATGCAAAATTCGGAACCTTCATTTAAGTTTGAATCTCGTAACACGCCGTTCGATGTAGTGATTTTCAAATAAATAATACATCATTTCTTAAATATTTGCAGTAACAAAACAAGTCAGAAAAGATCAATTATTCAACTGAGGTAAGTATGCCACATTTAATATCTAGTATATCTAGTACATTATCTGAAAGCAAATTAACATATCCCCTTTTACCAGTGTTCCGAAATGTGACAAATCAATGTTAGTACCCAGTTGTTCATCGAGCTAACGAAAACTTTATTTTGAACTGTTTCCAAGTCAACGGTTAGAGAGGTCCTTGACATTCACATGGAACAAACGTAGCTTTTATATAAATAAATTAGTATATTTGCTTAATCATTTGAACTTCACTGTACTCTGGAATTTTAATGAACCAATTCATCATGGTACATAGAATTTCCATTAGCATTAGAGTAAGATGAACATATCCATCAGGCATTCGCCCAATCAATCACCCAGTCAGTTAGCCATAAGGTAGGTTATGCGCTCCCCCTTAAAGGTTACTGTACTGGTCAGTATATGAGAGCCATTACGCTATTAAGGGAGTATCTGGACGCTTGCACTAACGGCATGTTTGATTTCTTCTGTCTACTGTTTCATTATTATTTTTATCGATCCACGAATTTGACAACAGGAGGAATATTTCAGATGGAGGATTTCGCGTCCTTCCCTAGAGTCGGTTTACCATTTGTTTTCTTTCCTAGTGTTTTAATTTCGCACTAACGCATTGAAGTATTTTTGACAACGCAAATATGGGAAAGGGCTAGGATTGGGAAGGTAGCGGCCGTGGCCATAATAAAGGTACAGCCGCAGCATTTGTTTGCTATAACGGTTTACCAAACCACGTTCTTCATCAATATAGAGTAAAAGCCCCCTTAAGATTGAGTGCAAACGTGGATAACGCAAGGTCCAATTTTTATAATAATAATAATAATAATAATAATAATGATAATAATAATAATAATAATAATAATAATAATAATAATAATAATAATAATGTTATTTGATTTACGTCCCACTAACTACTTTAACGGTTTTCGGAGACGCCGAGGTGCCAGAATTTTGTCCCGCAGGAGTTCTTTTACGTGCCAGTAAATCTACCGACACGAGGCTGACGTATTTGAGCACCTTCAAATACCACCGGACTGAGCCAGAATCGAGCCTGCCAAGTTGGGGTCAGAAGGCCGGCGCCTCAACCGTCTGAGCCACTCAGCCCGGCGGTCCGATTTTTTATAAGGAAGGGGAAGTTTAAAAGGAGGCCAAATATAGAGAGGAAAACATCTCAATGTATCTCCTGGCACCAATAGTGCGTGCTTAAAAATGAATCTTAAAATTTCTTCCGCTTTCACTGCACTTGAATCAGTTGTAAATAGAGAAACTTCGAATGAATATGAAAATCTGCATTCTAATGTCGAGTAGACGACCACTGCAAACTTTGCGTATATGTTCCTGTAATTGAAAATCAATTATGTTAGACCAACGATTCAGTTGTTATTTGATGCACTGGTCAGCTAAAGGTTACCACGTCCTCAGATTAAAAGTGATCAGGAACTTTCCTTATGTAAAAGAGTCATGATAAACATTTGCTTCGTGGTGTAGGTTACTGTAGCCACGTTATAGTTCGTGAACAATGTACAACGGCTGAGTGGCCTAGTAAGTGGTCCTGAGAGTCGGAATACGGGTTGCTAAGGAACAGAAGTAGGCATCTCGGGTGTATTCCGAGTCGTGGTCCACCTTGTGTCCAACAGTAGTCCCTTATCTGTTAGAGGAGAGAATTTCGCCAGAACTGTGTAAGCAGGGAGCATCCTGCTTCGCAGAATTTTTACCGAGTACACTCAGTACGCTGTATGCAAGCCTGGGACCTATGGGAGTAATGGAGTCACAGTTTCATTTGATAGGCGAGAGACTCCTTGGAAACATCTTTGCAAACGAAGTTGACTTCGATAGGGAGCTATCAAAATTAATGGGGCGTGTGGAATAAATATACTAAAACTCGCTGAGTCAGCAAAGAGGATGCATCTAGGTGTGTTAGGAGAAATTAGTATTCGGGTAAGGGGAGATAATGAGGAAGATACAGGAGATCCCAAAGTATTCTTAACAGGTGTTAAAAAGGAAACGACAGAGTGTGGAACATGGCTGTTCATCAGGAAATGGCATGAAAATGTGCGAATGTTGAGGGTAGATTTATTTAGCAGTTGGAGGACTTACGACGAGAATTGTCTCAGTCTATTCACCATGTGAGGATGCAGAAGAGGATGAAGACAAGTCTTATGAAGCGCTGCGTAATATCATAGTCATGGTACAGCAAGGTTAGGATAGCGCTAATCGACGATTTCAGTGCGAGAGTTGGAAATAGAAATGAAGGATATGGGAAGTTACAGGGTAAATGCGGGGAAGAAACAGAAGCTAATAGGAATGGGAAGCGTTTAATGGACCTTTGTGCCAGTATGTGATTAGCAGCTATGAATAAAGTCTTGAAGCACAGAGCTATTCACCGTTACACATGGGAGGTTATAGGCACAAGATTCATTATTGACTATATCATAGGTCTAACCGTCTTTGAATTCAGGAAATCTGTTACGAATATGTGGGCATTCTGGTGATTTTTCGATGGTCAGAGCATTATCTGAACAGTAGTGAGCTAAGTACTTCCAGGCCTAGGATAGATTAAGTGAAACCGGGCTGCAGGCGAATAAGGGGACACAATTTCCAAGACGAGTAAATTAGAGAGAACTACATGGACATGATAAATGAAATGTTCCAAAAATGGAGAGAACCGAGATTCAGAATATACAGAATATACGTACTACAGGTATATTTTACTGAAAACAACAAGGGAATGCCTAGGAACAACTGTGTGATAAGATGGGAAATTGCGAACATCTTTGTAGAATGAAGAACTGGGGGCAGCTTGTAAACGTTCGTTTCTCTGTTCCTCTAAAAAATAATTGTTTACAAATTTACGATTACAGTTTTCAAGGTTATGAGTTTTAAAACAGTACATTATGCAAATAAAGTTAATTCACATAATTACATTTATCAAGCCAAATATTCGTAGCAGCCAAATAAGAATTAAGCTGCTTTTATTTTTATTTAAAAAGCCGTTGGTTCAGTTTGATAGTTTGTGCGTAAGTATATAATTTTAGAAATACGACACACATAAATTATCATTAATTTATTGTAATTTATTCCGATCACATTTAAAAATACAAGTTTTGTTTATAGGCTACTTGTATATAATACTAATTTACATAACAGATTTTTTTCCTTGATTTTTTCCTAGCAAATTCTTCAACAATTTCATCAAAGTTGGTTTTGAATGTTAAATCTTTTTCATTGCACATAAGGACTAATGAGCTAAACTTCTCATTGAGAAGAGTTGCCCTCTTAGCATTTTTTTACTCTGCTTAGAACTGAAAAATCCCTTTCTGCAGTACAGTTGTTTATTGGTAAGGTCAAAAACATCCTAATTGCAATTTCGAGGTTGGGAAAAGTACTTGACAAATTGTTTTGCTTAATGTAAGAATACACTTTGGGCAAGTTTTGGAATCTCTCGAGTTCAACATACATTTCAAAGTGTACACACTCATTCACAATATCTTGACTGATGTCTTCAGGGTACCTACAGTGAACTAAGTTTCAAAGCAGCATTCTTCACTTCTGATGATTCGGATGAGTAAGTCAACAGTAGAGGTAATACTTGAAATATGGAAGCTACGACTTCATATACTTCTTTCCTTCTTGCTAAGTTTCCTATAAGTGTGTCCATTATTTTAAGGAACACATAATTTTTGAAATTTGTTCTTGCATCTAGGTCTCCTTCAATCCCATGTGTTTCATCTGCAAACAGTTTCCATTTTCTTACTCTTGAGTAGGTTGGAACATCACATCTAACTATCTCCAAACCAGATTGCTCATGTATGTCAAACTCATCCCTTTTCGCTTTGATGAATCCGTGCAATATGAACGTAATTGATAATATCATTTTATGAATCACAGCCGAATCTCATTTATTAGCGTTATGTAATTTAAATTCTACGAAGATGTAAAATACACAATCGAGTCACTTACTTCATTCAGGGTTCGAACCCCACTATCGGCAGCCCTGGAGATAGTTTCCCCTGTTTTCCTATTTTCACACCAGGAAAATTCTGGAACTGTGGCCACGGTCGCTTCATTTCTACTCCTAAAGAAAATTATGAGAAAACAAACAAGCACACGGACAAAGTCACTTACTCATATACTTTCCCAGCTCATGCGTGGATTCCTTCCGTTCCATAGATGTGAATGAGGTCATTGGCATTTAGGGATGAAATGCGACAGCATTGTGTCACTGGCATCCGCTTAAAGATCTCTTATGATAAAAATTCTGAAGCTGTGTTATCTCTTGAAATCTGTAGTAATCGAGAGGGCGTTAAAATTGGAATTATTGCCATTAATCATTTTATTCTCCCTCTTAGCGCGAATCTTCCTCTGCCATTCTCTGCGCGATTTTCCAACATGTAAATAACATTAGATAATGTGCCGGAGATACCTTTCAGCAAGTTGTTCGAGTCTACATCTTCTTCTGTTGGATGGGTAACGTTGTCAATAAGAAAAGGAATAACATAGAATAAGTAATTAGGTGGACAAAAGGCGAACAGATGTGGAATAAACCCTGTAATATTTTAAGTGTAGAAAGTAACATGGTTGCAAGAAACGTAGATGGTGCATGGAGGAATTTTTAATGAAACGTTTTGAAAAAAGAAAGACTAGATACATGAATACTAGAAGCTTAGATGTAGAACACGTGTAGCAAAGCAGGAGGCAAAAAGATTGCAGGGTCTCGCTGAAAATTCATATCTATGAAAATAACTGGATAGTGCTGTACTGGAAAGGGATGAATCTGTTAATGTTGATGAGATGAAGACTGACATTTGAAATGAGAAATTAACAGAGCGTTGAGGGATCTCGCGAATATTAAGATATCTGGAACTGATGAAATATATTCAGAATTGGTATCTTCCTTGGATTGATCAGCCGTGATGAACTATTCTCTTACGGTTATGATAGCGGTGTCTGCGGTGCGAATCCTCATCCATTTTATGAAGGGGTTTTGAAATAAAAATTACATGACCATGGTTTGGATTTCTCGCAACAAATGGAGATTCTGAGACCAGCCTAAACATTTCTCTCAACATTTTAGATGTATGAGACAAGAGAAATGTCACGAAATTGAAGAGGTAGTAAGTTCTAAGAAATGTGAAGACTGACGCATGGTTAGTTAACTATGTCCCACGTGTATAATTTAAACTCATACCATGTTGAGAGGAACTCAAAGGTAAGCTCAAGCTGAGCTGGGAGAAGGTTATGTCGATTTTCGACGAAAAGTAAGGATTCGACAAGCAATGCTGGCTCAACGTTTCATCGCAGATAACCGATTGAGAAGGAGAAAGCCCACGTATTCACCATTGAATGTTCGATAAATATACTTGATAATAATTACTAGTGCAAGCTCTTTGAGACTACGAAGTGGTTTGAAATTAAGTACAAATGTTTACACTTTAATCAAGCTATATGAAAGAAAGAAGAAAGTAGTGTGGGAGAGTTGCAGCTCACTGCCTCCTCTCCTTCTACTGGTTTATATAAAAGTGCAAGCCCTACTATATATCAAGGAGAAATTAGGGAGAGGAGTTACTTCTGAGAAAGTAAGTGTTAAAATTCTGAAATTTTATGGAGGGTGTTGCCATTTCTTCTGAATCTGCAGAGGATGAGAGGGAATTACCGAATGATATGTATAATATATTAAAGGACTAGACGGTTAATGTGATAGATTAAATATACAACATATGAAATGGAATTTAGTCGAAAGAAATCACATGATACCGGAAGTGTCAGTTTAGGTAAACGAAGTCTTAAAGGAAGCATATGACCGAGCTTGATAGCTGCAGTCACTTAAGTGCGGCCAGTATCCAGTATTCGGGAGATAGTAGGTTCGACCCTCATTGTCGGCAGCCCTGAAGATGGTTGTCCGTGGTTTCCCATTTCCACACCAGGTAAATGCTGGGGCTGTACATTAATTAATGCCACGGCCGTTTCTTTTCCACTCCCAGCCCTTCCCTATCCCACCGTCCCCATACGACCTATCTGTGTCGGTGCAACGTAAAGCAACTAGCAAAAAAAAAAGAAAGCATATCAATATTGCTACGTAGGTGGCTAAGCAACCAATGTATACAGAAGTAAAGCGAATATAAATTGTACTTCAGCGTGGGAGTTTATTCTTAAGAAGAGGATTTTAATCGCATCAAACTTACATTTCTGTACCAGAATGTTTCGCGAGTACTACGAAGGTCGCCTCACAGTATCTTCATGGGCTGACATGTCCCATTTGCCTTTAATGTTGATTGCTTCCTGTGAAGTGCAACTACGAGGCGTACGTGTCCCTCCTTCACTTATAGGTACAATAATCTATAATAAGTCCTTAGTAGCAATGTGAACCTCTGAGCTAAGTTGTGTGAAGACGCAACATGCGCCAACGTCATATTCGACAAGCTTTTGACTAGCTAGATGATTTTGAGATGGGCTGCCTAGTTGGACTAAGAGAGGCACTTCTCGGTACATTATTATCCATTTGAACTGTTCGAACTACATTATGCTTTGGTGTCGTACCCAGAGGTAACGAGAGGTTACACACAAGCTTCGATAAGACTCGGGTCGACTCCAGCGAGATACCAGTGTGGAGGATCCTTTCGTCGTGCTACAGGCTGTAAGTACTCCAGGGGCGCCACTGCTCAACATCCAGACATGTTACTGCAGCTGGGGATACACCTTGTCCACCAGTATTATGTTCAGGCTGCTAGCAGAGAAGGATCTGTCGTCGTGTTGTCCCCTACGACGTCTACCATTACGACCTGCTCATCGCCGAGCACGTTTGAACTTCTGTCGAGAATGGGCAGCATGGCAGCTTGTGAGCTTGCGGCGAGTGGCGTTTAGCGACGAATAACAGTTCTCTATGGATAAAGACGTAGGCTGAATTCGAGTCTGAATTAGCCCTGGCAAGTGCAGTATTCCACGGTTCATTGCAGAACACCGTTTCAACGAGATGTCATGGTGTGGAGTGCCATTCTTTGCGATTTCCGCTCCATACTGGTGGTGACTGAAGGAACCCTAACGGTGTGGTTGTACGTCCAAGAAATTATGTGGCCGTGTCTGCCTCCCTTCCTGGTGCAACTCATATTTCACCAGGATAAATCCCAGTCTCGCACAACAGGGGTATCTCCGGCCTGCCTTCGTCATGCCAACTTCATTCCATGACTGCCGAGGTCTCGAGACCTTTCGCCCATCCAGAATATTTGGGACCGGAGTGGACGGCAAATTAGGCCTGCAACAACTACGGCAGATCTGGAGGGTCATTTGCATCAGATATGGCAGAATCCTCCTCGGGAGAACATCCGACGCCTGTATGCCTCCATGCCCGACAGTATCGCCAACTGTATCCGTAGCACTGATGATCCAAAACCGTATAAAAACATTCTTACAATATTTTGATATTTTCTTTGTACAACTACGTTTATTTAATATTTATTGCAACATAGAAAAGCGTCAGCTACCGAAATCGATGATTATAAGGAGGCTGGTAGACTTCAAAATTCGTCACGGTTTATGATGTTTTTAAAAAAGAATTAACATTTGTTTCTTGTAACTGATGCTATTTCTTGGAGGGGAGAAATATTAAAATTTAGAATACGATCACTGATATGAAGTAGGCTATTTCGTTTTTACCAAATTCCATTAGCTATTGACTGTCGCTCCGTGACAGATTTGTTGCTGGCATGCCTCCTAGGTCGGACGGGAAATGGGTTGCAAATGGCACTGTAAAGCGTTCGTCCAATGGCAGAATTTTTATGTTACACCGACAAGAGGTAAACTCAAGCAGAAATATAATTATAGTACTGAAAATGGCTGAATGTACGATTGGTGACGTCAAGTGGATATGTTCGTGAAGACAGGATAGATTGTCTGCATAGAAAGAAAACGTTGAAAACTCCTGAAAGACAAAATTTTGGCACCTTGGCATTTCTAAAAGCTACCACAGTAGTTAATGGGTGTAAAAGCAATGACGTTTTTATTGTACGTTAGACTTATTTTCGATTAGAAATGTGAAATGAAAATGAATGTCGTCTAATGGCGCAGAAAGTGAAGTACATTAAGAAAAGGAACACCCCCAATTACAGCAGGGATGCAGGAAAAATGGGTAGACTGAGACTGTTCGAAGGATTCTTTGAAGTGAGAGGCAAAGCGGAGGAGATCGGGGGAGGCAGTCCTGTATCAAGATGAAGAATTTGATTAAGAAAAGATTGAGGATAGTGAAAAGATGGAATCTTCCCCATTGAGACTAAATTTAATGCCTTCCTACTGATGCAATAACAGATATATGGAGTGAAGTGAATGAAGAGTTAGAGAAATTACGTTGTGAAACGTAGTGGTTAAAAAATCGCTGGATTTGGTTAGTTGATTTTTGTTAAAGAAATTCTTGACAATTTACAAAAGCACAATCTACTGTATCTTGTGGGACGGAAAACCTTAAACGTTCCTTCAGAATTAGAATCCTAAAGACAAGACCTATATGGCGGTGTTGATGTTTGGCTGAAAAATCATTGAAACCATCCCTAGATTTCCATATACTGTAGCAAATAATTTACGCCAGGGGTTTGATGCTAGAATGAGAAAAGCGGACGTTGTGTCTAACCTACTGTACATTTCAAGAGGAGGCAGGAGGACAGATGGACATTTCTTTTGTAAGAAGTAACGATACGTAATATATCTATACGTTCAAAAGAAGTAATAAACGGCAGAGGTAACACCACGACCGAGAGGATTCCAAACGCTGACCACGCGTCACTCGTAATCTGCAGACTTTCAGGGGGAGCAGTGGTCACTCATTCGGACAAGGCCCATTAGGTTGGTAGCAACATGGTTACTTTTGTTGTTCTTTTGTTTGAGGGAGTAATATTAGGAATTCAAAATTTCAAACGTGCTGTTCGAAATTTCACGGAAATAAATATTTTATAATCTGTGTATTTCAGATCCATCCCCTTCCGTGAACTGTTCTCGTACGATTAGACCATAAATTCAGGTTGTGTACAAATAAATTAAGTCAAAATAGTCAACAGACCATACCAATGTAATGAAAGGAGATACATTTTCGATTTCGATACCTAAGAACATTCACCATACTGATCTGCTATCCATTTGCTTCCGTCTATTTCAAAAATTTATAATAATAATAATAATAATAATAATAATAATAATAATAATAATAATAATAATAATAATAATAATATTGTGTTAAATTAAGCTATTTTTGCCCAGCTTCTCAGGTTCTGTTAAAGTTGCGCCGTGGAGATTCCCCACCGGGCGTAGAAGTGGTTTGACAGCTGTCCTAAGATATTGCTAGCTGCGCTGCACCGCAGGGACTTATTTCCAGGTTCAACAAATGGTGTGAATATCTGTACAACTGAGATTTTGAAATCTCTCTTTATAAAATAACATGTCCGGACTGACATAAAGAAATGAAATTTTCGGGATACATTTATATTAGGGTGTAGGTGCCCACTAAGGGAGGATTTTAGGATATTCAGTCGCTGCGGGGGCGAAAAGGGGGTGCATTTTTAAAATGAGGATATCTATATCTCAAAAACTTGAAAGTTTACAGACGTAAAAATTGGTATTTGGAATCTCCTTTAAAAATAAAGAAACACGTATTTTTTGTTTTAGGAAAATCCCATTAAGGGGGATGAAAATGGGGGAAAAGAGGTTGATCACCTACTATGAGGAGACATATATTAAAAAGTTCAGATGTTACAAACGTGACAACTGGTATTAGGAATCTCCTTTAAAAATAAAGGAACACGCATTTTTTGGAGGGGTGGGGGAATCAACCTAACGGGCTGGGGTGAAAAAAGAGTTGAATTCTTTTTATGAGAATACTTATATCTCAAAAACTGAAGATGTTAGAGGCATGAACATTTGTACTCTATTTGGAATCTTCTTTCAAAGTAAAGAAACACGTGTTCTTGTGTCCTCAGAAAATCCACTTCAGGGGGTGAATGAATTGAAAAATCAGTTGAATTATTGGTATGAGGATACTTATATATCAAAAACTAAAGATGCTAAATACGTGAAAATCGGTATTTAGAATTTCCTTTAAAAATAAAGAATCACGCATGTGTTTCTTCCGGAAAATCGACGTAAGGGGTGTGGATTTGAAAATAAATAAATAAGGAGTTGAAATATATATATTTATGAGGATGCTTTATCTTAGAAACTGAAGCTGTTATAGGCGTGATAGTTGGTATCTTCAATTTCCTTTCAAAATAAGCACGATTTTTTTGTTTTCGGGAAGTCCACTTATGGCGGAGATGGGTGGAAAGAAGTGAAGAAGAAGAAGTTGAATTATTTTTATGAGTATACATTTATCTCAAAACTGAAGGTGTTACAGACGTACAGACATGAAAACTGGTATTTGGAATCTCCTTAAAAATAATGAAACACGTCCTTTTTGGTTTTCGGATAATCCAGTTAAGGGGCTGAAAAGGATTGGAAAAGCGGGTAAATTTTTAAAATGAGTACCGGTATATTTACATTATGTGACAAAAAATTAACATGTTAGAGACAAGAAACTTGGCATTTTGAGAGTTCTTAAAAATACAGGAACATGCACCTTTTTGTTTCCGAAGAAGCTACTTAACGGCGAGTGAAAACAAGTGAAAAATAGTTCAATTATTTTTTATGAGGATACTTATATCTTAAAAACTGAAGATATTACAGACGAGAAAAATTGGTACTTGGAACCCCCTTTAAAAATAAAGAAACACGAATTTAATTTTCGGAAAATACACTTAGATGGGGGTGGAAGTGTGGGAAGGACTGATCTAGGGGTTGAATTATTTCTATGGGGATACTTTTGTATATCTCAAAAATTGAATATGTTACAGATGTGGGAATAGGTATTTGGAATCTCCTTTAAACATAAAGAAACATATTTATTTTTTCGACTTAAGAGAAGACTGTTTCTCGCATGTCCAGTTGTATGACGGTCGTATTAGCCCCAAAAGGTAATACTACAAACATGGTTTACAAAGAATTTCTGGGATAAATGAAACTCAAGTTTTGGGTGAGATTTTATACTTTATGAATTTTCAGATACCGGTAATGTCTTAGTACAATGCCGATGAACGATTACTTTGTTCAAATTACAAAATCCACGCGAACGAAGCCGCAGGTAATTGCTAGTTAATATATATAAAATGTCATTCACTCTATCAATGTTGGTTTCTTGCACATTCAAAAGACCTGGATCGTATTTATATCAGTGGGTGAATTGTGTATAACTTCGTAGTTTGACTTTATACACAAACCAAGTGTGGAAACATGGAATCAGCTTTTCAGTCTCACGAAAAATATCCACAGCCTGTTTGTAGCTAATTGACAGGGTCAGGAATAGAATGAATGAAGGCTGAAATACCACTAAAGGAAGAAAATGCTGCCGAATTCGAGGTCTGGCGTGCTTTTCCGGACAAAGACTAATGGATGGCAAATGAAATTATAGCGAATTTGTTGAATAAAGAATGACCGGTGGAAACAGAAAAAAACCATCTCACCCTACGTTATCCCTGACATGCACCCCTTATGAAGTGATAGGGGTCAAGAATGAACCGTAGCTACTGCCAAGGAAAGGAAATATTGTGCCCTGGCGAGGCCTGTCGCATTCCCCTGGGTATAAAGGATTAATAAATGAATAATGAAATTGTTTCAAACAGTGATGCTGATATAAAGATGAAGAAATCAGAAATAATATTTTGAAAACCCTGATAAGGGGCAAGTAGGCAGTGGACACTGTCACATTCTGAAACACGAAACTTCCCTGTGGAATTCCCAAACAAGAGCTCTCGCTAATGAGATCCTAGAATGATTAATGACCACGGCGCAAGTTTTACTGATTTTAACACGGCGCCACTTTTACTCGGCGCAAGTTTTACGACACCGCATCTCACGCTGTACTCCAAAAACTTAACGAGGTGGTGACTTAACTTTCTAAATATTGTTTTGATGTGGTAGTAACATATTGTTGAATTAAATCACATTGCAGTATATTCGAAAGCAAATTAATTTCGTAACTACACCATGTTAACATGAATATTTGTGGCAGCGAGGAAAGAAATAATAAATTATAATTTTTATATCCTAGGATATTATGCTTCGTTTGAACCGTGTGAAATTCCAATGAAACAAAGTTCATTGTCAGAAATACAGAGTTTTGCTCCAATAGAGACAGATATCTCATGTGCTGGTGAACGTAATCAATACTTCCTTCTGCCACTGAGAAGTTTTGTTCAACTCCAGAATTCTGATGCCGGCGTGAAAAGAAGTCAAGTGCAAAATTATCCCTTCATGTGGAAAACTCCCAACAAACACTCCAAGAACTTGTGAAATGTGAGATGATTTTTTACATCAAGTTTGTGGTTAGTGGACAGTGGGAAGATCAGTAATTGTATGAATTTGTAGATGAATCAAGTCGCCGTCAATGTTTTCAAGTATATTTCATATTACGCGTATAACGTAAGAATCAGCCGGTATATTAATTATCCAACAGTACAAATGTGTTAAATACCACCTCTGTGGTGTACGTTTACTACTTCTACCATTTATCCGGTGACACTGGGTTAAATTCCGGGCCCAAACATGGATTTCAATCGTCGATCATTCAGTCTGCTATACTAGGCAGCGGAAATAGTAAAGAAAATCAATCAAAACATATGAGGATTGTAATCGCATCGACTACATGACACCCTAATAATTGCAGGTAATAAGGTTGGGCAGCAGTCGCCTTGCCAGGCTAAAGCACGTAATGAGTTTTAGGTGCAACGCATGGGTACTTCTGTCAATATGATCATCAGATTTGAAGGCTTAGAAGATCAGATAGGAATTGTATGACCTGATGTTTGAGAAACAAATTCGACCCCCTTTAAGACTCTATAGCCAATTCATGCCTCAATATAATCCTCAATGACATAATGAACACCTAGTAGATTCAAATAACATCATATGCCTACTGTAGATGACACATTCAACACAATACAGATTAATGAGTGCATTGGCTTAGTAATATTGTTCTGTTTCACGTCAGGGATGATAGAGTAACTTTTCGACTTCATCGAAGAAAGACTCAATACTAATCAAGGATTGGTTGATGAGACAGGAGAATTCCGAGTCGTAAACACGGGTACCCCTGCCTCTCCGTGAGACAAGATTTCATATACTGTATCCTGACGCATCGCCATCCGAGGATCACACATATTCATCTCATGATCCAGGCAACTACGATTTGAGCCCTTGCTATATTGGAGGACATAACTTGAAGCGATCTGTGTTCAAACCTCAATACGATGACATTAAATCCTCAGGATATTCATCTTGGTGGCATTATTTTAACATTGCTTTATACTTAAAATTCAGATGAAATTCATTATTCTGCGTGAATTAACATGCACGGTTACCAAGAAAAATTCTATATACAACATAATAACCTTCAATGACTCCGAAATATCAACAATGTACATTTTGACTGACTGTTACAAAAAATTCCAAATCATATTAAGCACTTGAATTCCAACTTAATCTGCACTAATGTCAAGATACTCAAAATACTTGTCGCCATCAGGCTGCATTCCTTAAAGCTTTTTGTAGACTTGTGTCAACTTCAACAAAAATTTACGTGCACGATTTTTCCTCTGAACGTACGACGTTTCTGATTATTCCAGTTTTAGACGGACAGTATTACTCTCTTCATTTTAAGGTCAATATGATCTTCTCGCAGCTAGGCTTCAAATTTCCTTGTGTAAATAATACACTTCAAATATGTTTCACACGTGAGATACTCTAGTAACCGCAGATTTCACAGTACATTTCCTCATCCCTACCAGGCTTACCAGCGCTTTTCAGTCACCCTTTCATTTCCATTTATATTCATCATCACCATTATCGACCAATTCACTCATTGTATGATATGGCATTCTGAAGACTGTGAGAAAGATCTTATGTAATAGTCATTTCCGGGTTCTGCGATCTTGAGTAATTCTCTGCCAATAAACTCCAGTGGTTCTCCGTAAGTTCTTGTCCCATCGGTACGGTTGTCTTCTGTTGGCCTCTGATATTTTCCAGGGATCCACTCAAGAACAAGTTGTCATTCGACAGTCCTTTGTACAGCCCACATGTCCAGTCTACTACCATTTCAGTGTAGTCACCTTTTGAATGATATCAGTAACCTTAGTAAATGAGCATGTGTCAACCGCTCTCTTTCTATCTCTTCGCAAGAATCCCAGCATTCATCTTTCCATGCCTCCTTGAGCTGATCTAAGTTTTTGTTTGACAAACACATTCAATGCCTTGGTCTCACACCCATAGTTTAGTGCTGGGTGGGTATACACTGATCAAAAACTATTCACATCTAATCCATGGGCATATTTAATTTAAAGACGTCGGCGTACCTCCCATATGCTTTTCAGCCCAGCTTGATGCTGTGATATATTTCTGGTTTTAGATCCACCTTCATATTGATAAGTTGACCAAGATAAGTATATTCGCCGATATGTTTCAGTGGGATATTTTCAATATGTACAGCGGTTGCTGGGAGCAGTCTCTTACTCATGACTTCCGTTTTTGAAATGCTTGTGGCCATGCCCAATTCTCTGTGTTTCGATGCGAGGTCGCTGACGACGGCCTGGGGCCCATTAGTGTCATTAGCCAGTAATAAGTTATCATCCGCAAATCTCAGGATGTTCTGATTTTTTCCATTTATTGATAGAGGATCATTTTGCTTCACACTTCTTTCAATGGGGAAGTCCTCCGTTGCTCCATAGACAAGTACAAACGATAAATAGATTTCGTAGATGTTACGGAGGACTATTATATAGGTTCGTTATATGTAGTGTTCAGTTAATGCTTGAATCACGGCTACTTGACTAACAGAGTCAAATGCCTTTTCGAAATCAACAAAGGCTATGCAGAGAGGTATTTCATATTCATTTGCTGTTCAATTAACTTCCTTAAGGGTGAAGATGTGGTCAGTTGTGTCAAATCCACTGTGGAAACCTGCTTGTTCGACTGAGCTGAATCAAGGGTGGAGCTGATCCGGATCAAAATCTTGGTAAATAGCGGGTACAGAACATAAAGCAGACTGATGGACGGTAGTTATTAATGTTGTGAAAGCTTCGATTTTTTATAGCAAAATCAGTTTTGATTTATTGCAGGATGGTGGAATTCATGCTCTGTGGAAGTAAATATTTTACCTAAGTAAATTACAGTTCCCTCATCAGCAAGCTTCAAAATAATCGAGAGCCCATCATGCCTAGCGGCAGTTTGCTTTTTCATACAGTCAATTGCTTGTTAGACTTCGGAAGGAAGTACTTCTAGGATTTGATTAATCTTGTCTAGATTAAGCATTGTCCCATTTTCCACGACTCAGGTGTATAATTTAACGTAGAAATTCTTAATGAAGTCTAATACTTCGTATTTCATTTTTGTAATTAATTCGGCCGTTGTATGCATCATCTATTGCTTTTATTTAACTAAATCCATGGCCCTTCAGCCATAAAGAACCTTGGCCTACCAAGTGACTGCTGCTCAGCCCGGAGGTCTGCAGATTACGAGGTGTCGTGTGGTCAGCAGGAAGAATTGCTATTATTTGCTTCTTACAGTCTGTGAGCATTCGTTTGGCTGTTTCCAAACTCGCCTTCACATCGATAATGGCTTTTAAAAAGTCCTCAATAGATTTCTTTAAGTCTTCTTTCATTCTTTTCTGCAAAGCGTTGCAAAGCTCAAAATATTCCATCCTGTAATAGCTAATTTGCGTTTTCATTTCATTTCTTTTTTTGAATAGGTCCCTGGTTTCACCACTGAACTTCTGTTGCCTGTTGCTATTGCACTGCCCACCAATTTCCTTGGCAGTTGTTAATAATAATTCTCCATTTATATACAATATAACATATCATAATATGAGATAATGTATCTCCGTTTATGTTTTTGATTCCTACGTCTGCTGTGCAGGCAGGCATGTTGATTATTGCACACCGCACTTCAGATATATGCAGCTCATTAGGCTGGGAAGATTTGGGAGTAAAGAGAAGAGATGCTCGACTATGTGGTATGTTTAGAGCTGTCAGTGGAGAATTGACGTGGAATGGCATAAGTAGATGAATAAGCTTGAGCGGATCTTTAAAAAGTAGAGAAGATCATAATATGAAGATAAAGTTGGAGTTCAAGAGGAAAAATTGGGGCAAATATTTATGTATAGGACGAGGAGCAAGGGACTGGAATAAATACAGTAATGAAGGGAAATGTTCAATTAATGTCCATGTTCTTCAAAAATGTTTGAGAAAAAGGTAGGCAAATAATCGTTAGGAATTCTGCCACCTCTGGGACAACCCTGAATGCAGTTGATTGATTGATTGATTGATTGATTGATTGATTGATTGATTGATTGATTGATTGATTGATTGATTGATTGATTGATTGATTGATTGATTGATTGATTGATTGATTGATTGATTGATTGATTGATTGATTGACCAAAAGTAACAGGTGTTTCGGAGAAGTAGGTTTTCAGTCTAAACGCCAGGTGTGTCGGCAACCTCTCTGCTGTTCGTTAGGTCATCATCCGAGGGGCTATTTGAATCCTCAAAATAGCACCACCAAATGTTATATAATTTTAAGAGAACTGCAAAAATGTGATAGCCGTGCCTTAATGAAGCGAAGAAGGCATCATGAAGAATTGAAGTAGTTTTTCGTTGTTTTCCTCGCTGGGACAAAGTGCTATTTGTACAACCGGCCTAACGATTAGCAGTACCCATAACATCCAGATGCATTAATATTGCTCCATATATCAACACTCAGCACAACCATACTGTCAAGTCGAGAACATCGGTGCAAGTTACGTTTTCCTTATTGGGCTGGGAAGACTTGGGAGTAAGGAAACGAGATAATCGACTACAGTGTGTGGTATGTTTCGAGCTGTCTGTGGAGAACTGGCGTGGAATGATATCAATAAACCAGTAAGCTTTAGTGGAGATTTTAAAGTAGGTTTTTTTTTACTAGTTGCCTTACGTCGCACTGACACATATAGGTCTTATGGCGACGATGGGACAGGAAGGAGCTAGGAGTGGGAAGGGCGTGGCCGTGACCTTTATTAAAGTACAGCCCCAGCATTTGCCTCGTGTGAAAATGGGAAACCACGGAAAACCATCTTCGGGGCTGCCGACAGTGGGGTTCGAACCCACTATCTCCCGAATACTTTTTAAAGTAGTAAGGGTCGTAATATAAAGATAAAGTTGAAATTCAAGAAGAAAAATTGGGGTAAATTTCGAAGTTCTTTGAATACCACCGGACTGACAGGATATTCTGAGCTTTGCAAGGCTTTGCGAAGGAGAAGGAAAGAAAATTTTAAATAATAATGAGGACGTTCTAACACCCGTTTTCGGAGAGAAGGTAAGCTTGAAAACAGTCAAAAGAATGAGCCAGTTAATGTAGATACGCAATATTATTATAAATACCTCACCCTCTAAGTAATTGCAACAGGTGACCTCGATCAACGCATTGAAGAAAAACGTAAGTAATAATGTTATTGCTTTTACGTCACTCCAACTACTCTTTTTACGGTTTTCGGAGTCGTCAAGAAGCCGGAATTTCGCACCGCAGCAGTTCGTTTACATGCCAGTAAATCTACCGACACGAGTCTGACATATTTTTTTTTTTTTTTTTTTTTTTTTTGCTATTTGCTTTATGTCGCACCGACACAGATAGGTCTTATGGCGATGACTGGATGGGAAAGGCCTAGGAATGGGAAGGAAGCGGCCGTGGCCTTAATTAAGGTAGAGCCCCGGCATTTGCCTGGTGTGAAAATGGGAAACCACGGAAAACCATTTTCAGGGCTGCCAACAGTGGGGTTCGAACCCACTATCTCCCGGTTACTGGATACTGGCCGCACTTAAGCGACTGCAGCTATCGAGCTCGGTCTCTGACATAATTTAGCACCTTCAAATAACACCGGACTGAGCCAAGATTGAACCTGCCAATTCGGGGTCAAAAGGCCAGCGGGTGAACCACACAGTCCGACCTAACTAAACAGAGCGATATCGTTACTGTGCAGTACCGTATTTTTTTTTGCAAAATGTGTTAAAAATACCCACCCTCTACATACGCCTCATAACGCTTTTTGCATCCTCGTCAGCATGTAGGTTGTGACACTTCCACGTACTGCCCGATAAGACCATCCCTGTTGCAGGTAATATTGCGTTCATTATGCCACGCGTGTAGCCCCACAAAAAAGAATATCGATTTCTACGACGTCCCTCATACACTATCAGCATATTTTATTATTATTATTATTATTATTATTATTATTAATTATATACAGTCGTATAAGCACACACTTTATTAAAACATAACCGGTTTTCGGACACTAAAGTCCATCATCAGTGTTAAAATTTAAATTTAATTTCACATAAGTGTGTCGTCAAAATTGGTTAAAATGAGTTTGAAATGTAGCCCTGTTGACATCAACTGTAAAAATAAGAAAAATAAAAAAGTGTTAAAGTATGAAAATAATACATACAAACTTACAATATTGTTGAAAAAGGTATGGACATACCATAGGAAGGGCTCGCTTTTCCCTCGTGCTCGGGCTGTTGGTCGAGTACTGACAAACGTTCAGCTTTAAGTACGGAACCGCGCTGCAAGCACATGATGTTATGTCACCTCAAGGTTTCGTTGGAAGCATCTGATGTTACGTCAACTCAAGATTGTAAACAAAATGTTGCTTGCGACTGTTTCATTTAAAATTTTATCTGGTTCCCTCGTCTGTGTCAAAAATATCTCAATATTTTCACTTGTATTTAATTCAAATCCATAATTACCCTTAAAGATTAACTTCATATCCTTTTCGATTCCTGTGGTTATTGTTGTAAATGTGTTCCGCAAAAGGTGAATATCTGTTGTACTTTACTGCCTTGAAATGTTCTTGATATCTTTGATTTAAGGTTCGCCCAGTTCTTCCTATATAAAACTTTGCAATTTTTTTGTAACGCTACTCATTTGTCGGAAATCATCCGGAACAAACCGAGCGGCTTTTCTTTGGATTTCTTCCAGGTCCTGTATCAAGTTATCCTGGTGAGGGCTCCATACACTAGAACCGTACTCTATTTGGGGTCTTACCAGAGACTTACATGCCCTCTCCTTTACATCCCTACTACAACCCTAAATACCATCATAACCATGTGATCTGTACCCCTTATTTACAATCCCATTTATGTGATTACACCAATGAAGATCGTTCCTTATATTAGCACTTAGGTACTTACAATGATCCCCAAAGGAACTTTCACCCCTTCAACGAAGTCATTAAAGCTGAGAGGTCTTTTCATATTTGTAAAACTCACAACCTGACTTTTAATCCCGTTTATCATCATTCCATTGCCTGCTGTCCATCTCACAACGTTATCGAGGTCATTGTCCGACACGTTGACTGAACGTTCAGCGTACTGGCCTTCGGTTCGGAGGGTCACGGGTTCGATTCCCGGCCGGGTTGGGGATTTTAACCTTAAATGGTTAATTCCAATGGCACGGGGGCTGGTTGTATGTGTTGTCTTCATCATCATTTCATTCTCATCACGACGTGCAGGTCGCCTACGGGAGTCAACTAGAAAGACCTGCACCTGGCGAGCCGAACCCTAGGAATGGGAAGGAAGCAGCCGTGGCCTTAATTAAGGTACAGCCCCAGCATTTACCTGGTGTGAAAATGGGAAACCACGGAAAACCATTTTCAGGGCTGCCAACAGTTGATTATTGCACACCGCACTTCAGATATATGCAGCTCATTAGGCTGGGAAGATTTGGGAGTAAAGAGAAGAGATACTCGACTATGTGGTATGTTTTGAGCTGTCGGTGGAGAATTGACGTGGAATGGCATAAGTAGATGAATAAGCTTGAGCGGATCTTTAAAAAGTAGAGAAGATCATAATATGAAGATAAAGTAGGAGTTCAAGAGGAAAAATTGGGTCAAATATTCATGTATAGGACGAGGAGTAAGGGACTAGAATAAATACAGTAATGAAGGGAAATTTCGTTGTTGAAGTGCCCGAGTATTAATGTGACTGTGACAAGAACCAGAAGAAAAACGAAACCGTGAGATATCTATGTCAGTAGATTCACTGGCACATTAAGGAGGCTCCATCTGGGGCATTATTTCGTCAATACATATCTATAAGCGCGTATCGAGATCATTTTGTGGTTTCTCACAATCTTGTAATTTATTTATATACAGAATAACATCATCCGCAAAAATCCTTATCTCTGATTCAACTTCTTTACTCAAATCATTTATATATATATAAGAAAACATAAAGGTCCAATAATCCCGTTTTGAGGAATTCTCCTTTAAATTATTACATGGTCAGATAAATCTTCGCCTACTCTAATTTTTTGAGATCTATTTTCTCTTTTATCTAGTCCAATTGCACTCGTTACGAAGGGTGAAAGACCGTATAAACAATAAACATTGAGCGCCAAACCAATATCTTCGTAGTTATGGCCCAATACTACTACTATCAGTGATCACCATGTCTTTGATCTATTCCAGACAATATGTGCTCGATGTGACTGCCATCCATTGCAATGGAACCTTCCACCCTACAGCAGTGCAGTGTCACAACAAAACATGCGCCATTTCAGTACTACTGTACACTTGACGAAATTAACCTACCTGACTGTGGGAACAATACGGTCTGTAGTACGCAGTGGTATACTGTACTCCGTTCTTACTTGATACAGTGCACACGATGTACAGCATCAGTTGTCTACGTACAATTTTCTCGCATTTGTTTCGTGACAAAGTGCTCGGAGTGCAAGATATGACCATTCTACATAACAAAACACGAGAGTAGGTTTGCGACCAATGTTTATTGCATTCGATCCTCCGTAAATTATTGGAACATCGTGATCGTTTATAGTCGTGATAGCGAACCGTATGTCCAAGATATTTGGTTTGCTGTATTCTTCTTACATATTGGAACCTTTTTCAAGGACACCGTGTATAAAAAACCTGATCATAGCTCCATGATTACAGAAATCCGTGGTTATTAAGTCTTTTCTTTTTTGCCAGTTTTTACTTTAGGTCACTTTGTCCATTTTGCTCAATTATTTTGAAATTTTCAGCAATTCGTTACATTAATTTATTGGCATTTTACTTTTTTATGCATTATTATTTTGTGATTTTGGTACATTTATGTCTGGTAATCAACATATTTGAATATCAGCTGAGCATTCAATAAGCGAAAATTTTCAGACATCGAGGGGCTCAACACTCATTTCGAAAACAGTGAATTAAAGTAACGTTCTACGCCCCTTATCCTTACTCTTCGGAAATCTGCATCCCCAAAGTGCGACGAGACACTGATTCTAATTTTAAATGGCCTTGTATTGAGAGTAGAATGTACATTACCGGTATCACTGTAGTAGAAACAAGTTAACATTTCAGTCACGTGAATTTCTTTGTTGAAGTGTCCGAGTATTAATGTAACTGTGACAAGAACCAGAAGAAAAACGAAACCGTGAGATATCTATGTCAGTAGATTCACTGGCACATTAAGGAGGCTCCATCCGGGGCATTATTTCGTCAATACGTATCTATAAGCGCGTAATAAATAAATAAATAAATAAATAAATAAATAAATAAATAAATAAATAAATAAATAAATAAACATCATACTCTCAATGGCTGGCTAACAGCAGAATATTCCTATAACAATAATGTCCATTTAAAAATTCTAAAAGACTGCTAAAGATAACACTATCGATTACTGAGATACTGATGGAGAAATGTATACATATACTCAAAGTCATAACTAAACGAATTTCGAAGTATGTTGAGGAACAATGTGAATACGCAGACAAGCGGCTTTTGTTTGTTACACAGTAAAAATTGCATGTGCTCTGTGCTTCACTGAGAAGCAGATAGGAAGAGAGACTTGCTGTAAACGTGAAAAAGCTTATATATTCATTGGATTTTGCTTACAATGTATTAACTACGTACGACATTTAAATTATTTAAGACTTATGTACTTCTAATTTCCCTAAATTTGTGGGAAACTTTATGCGACGTTGGAATGCCAAAATAATGCCTTGGATGGACCTTTATTAACGTGCCATTGAATCACTTCAAAATATAAACTGACTGATCCACTACCAACCTGTCAACTACAGTTTATTCTATGTGTAAAATATTTTCAAACTGCACTCTTCTTACATGAAACGCATGTATTTACTAATTTTATTTAATGTATTTAACAGTAACAATAATGTTATAAATGATCATTTACTATTGCAGTAAATGTGAAAAATTCTTGGGTCAGAGGATGAAGCCCCAGATAGAATTAAGTCACATGGATGCCGTCATTTAATAACAGCAAAGAGAAATACATTTGTACTGGAAATAGTATAACGTAGAAAATAAGAATATTTGATATAACAATGAGCTTCCAAAATCAGCAGTTTCAAATAATATATTTCTGCTTACTGTGATTTGAGTTTATTTAAAAAGTTAATCACCACGTATATTGTATTGTCCAGGATCGTCCATACTTCCCTTTGGGTTGAAATTATCAAAGTTATATTTGCTTAATGAGAATTCTTCATTAAGTAAAATACCCTCCAACGTCACCCACGGGATTAGACCAAATTTCATTCACTGAAGTGGGGAAAAATATCCCATCTAAGTGCATTTTGTTAGCGTTGTAATGACAGACGGTAGCATCCGTTGTAACATCTCTGTCTCAAAGGAGCTCGTATTTTGAGCTTTCAAGCACGACTTCTGGATTATATTTTTCAATAGGTGGACGATGTTAAAAAGGTTTACACTGGAGGGGGGTGTCAAGTTATCTCACAATGATAATGGCGTGTGGCCTCCGGAGAGACTTGATGTAGGTGACCTGAGAGTCTGTGAGGATAAGGCTCTAACTAAGATGAATTGTAATGTACAAGATAGCACGATAGCTCAGAACCCGAGCCAGAGTAATTAGCCAGTAAATGTTGAAATCCCCGGCCCTGCGTTAGTCGAACCTGGGATCCCTTAAGCCAAAGACCAGTATGCTAATAATTTCGTCATGAAGCCGGACAATCATCGGATGAAATGATTGGATCCTCCGAGATAAATATCTAGTAGTTGTGGGAGGCTATAACCTGATCTTGAATGGTCATGACAATGCCTTCAGTTTTTGGGAAAAGTGTAATGCGCGTCAGCCATGCGTGCGACACATATTTGTCAACATGGGTCTCATCCAGCTCATGAGGGTAGTGCCTATGGAGAGCTATTTGTTTCCTTTCAGTGAAGCTGGCTTTAATTCCTTTGCTGGACCCGGTACAGGTGACTCTGATGACGGCAAGTTGAATTGTATGTAATTCATAACTGCTTGCGAGACTGCTTCATTGAGTATGGAATTTTTATTTCGAACGTGAAAAGACTCACACAAATTTGCAATCTCCTTACTGTAAAGATTTACTGAGGACGTAAAACCCCTTCCTCCTTCTGATCTTGGAAGTGTAAAACGTTTTGCTGCTGATTTTCGATGGTGCGTATGTTGGCCGTATGGAAAAGATAGCTGTTTTTGTCTGGATTTGTAGGAGATCAGTTATGTTGATGTGGTTAATAAAGCTGTTCTGTTGAAGTTCAAGATATTCCTTCACCCCCAAATGGATTCAGTGGTATCTGCACTTCCTTTTATTTCCATGCCTTGTGATGAAAATTTAACTTTGATTATGGTTGTGTTCAGCGCTTATTAAAGCAAAACTACTTTCAGATCTTCGATTAAAAGCTACGAGTAATTTAGATTAGGTATAGTACGTAGATCTTCGTGGACGATTCTGGCCTGATGTTATCCACGTACAACAGATGAGTGCTTTTCTAAAGTTCTATTAAGTTGCTCTCTTAACACAAAGATCATTGCCTCTTGTACATTCAGCAGGTTGAGAGTGGGCTTAGTGCTATGCAAAACCGTAATATGCTGAGAGCACCCTCCCGCACCCATTCCCCACAAACTGGAAAATTCTTCGGTCAGTTGGTATTGATTTAGAAGAGAGGTTGTTAGTTACAGCTGAAAGATGAATACAGTATATCAGCTGCCCATTACTTCCCTCAGGAAGTTAATAATGGAATAATTTATTTTGTACATCTGTATTACACATATCGTCCAAGAATGAGGGACATAATCGCAGACTCCTTGACAGTCTATGAAACATGTGTGGAAGTTTCTAGACTACTGTCGTGTTATATAATATAATATAATATAATATAATATAATATAATATAATATAATATAATATAATATAATATAATATAATATAATAATCAATACTGATCTGCATTTAGGGCAGTCGCCCAGGTGGCAGACTCCCTATCTGTTGCCTTCCTAGCCTTTTCCTAAATGATTTCAAAGAAATTGGAAATTTATTGAACGTCTCCCTTGGTAAGTTATTCCAATCCCTAACTCCCCTTCCTATAAATGAATATTTGCCCCAGTTTGTCCTCTTGAATTCCAACTTTATCTTCATATTGTGACCTTTCCTACTTTTATAAACGCCATTCAAACTTATTCGTCTACTAATGATATTCCACGCCATCTCTCCGCTGACAGCTCGGAACATACCACTTAGTCGAGCAGCTCTTCTTTTTTCTCTCAATTCTTCCCAACCCAAACTTTGCAACATTTGTGTAACGCTACTCTTTTGTCGGAAATCACCCAAAACAAATCGAGCTGCTTTTCTTTGGATTTTTTTCCAGTTCGTGAATCAGGTAATCCTGGTGAGGGTCCATACACTGGAACCATACTCTAGTTGGGGTCTTAATAGACACTTATATGCCCTCTCCTTTACATCCTTACTACAACCCCTAAACACCCTCATAACCATGTGCAGAGATCTGTAACCTTTATTTACAATCATATTTATGTGATTACCCCAATGAAGATATTTCCTTATATTAACACCTAGATACTTACAAGGATCCCCAAAAGGAACTTTCACCCCATCAACGCAGTAATTAAAACTGAGAGGACTTTTCCTATTTGTGAAAGTCACAACCTGACTTTTAACCCCGTTTATCAACATACCATAAAAGTCCGATAATACTGCCTTGAGTAATTCCACCCTTAATTATTACAGGGTCAAATAAAGCTTCACCTACTCTAATTCTCTGAGATCTATTTTCTGGAAATATAGCAACCCATTCAGTCACTATTTTGTCTAGTCCAACTGCACTCATTTTTGCCAGTAGTCTCCCATGATCCACCCTATCAAATGCTTTAGACAGGTCAATCGCGATACAGTCCATTTGACCTCCAGAATCCAAGATATCTGCTATATCTTGCTGGAAGCCTACAAGTTGAGCTTCGGTGGAATAACCTTTCCTAAAATCGAACTGCCTTCTATCGAACCAGTTATTAATTTCACAAACTTGTCTAATATAATCAGAAAGAATGCCTTCCGAAAGCTTACATACAATGCACGTCAAACTTACTGGCCTGTAATTTTCAGCTTTATGTCTATCACCCTTTCCTTTATACACTGGGCTTACTGTAGCAACTCTCCATTCATCTGGTATAGCTCCTCTGACCAAACAATAATCAAATAAGTACTTCAGGTATTTTACTATATCCCAACCCATTGTCTTCGGTATATCCCCAGAAATCAGATCAATTCCAGCCGTTTTTTTAGTTTTCAACTTTTGTATCTTATTGTAAATGTCATTGTTATCATATGTAAATTTTAATACTTCTTTAGCCTTAGTCTCCTCCTCTATCTCGACATTATCCTTGTAACCAACAATCTTTACATACTGCTGACTGAATACTTCTGCCTTTTGAAGATCCTCACATACACACTCTCCTTGTTCATTAATTATTCCTGGTATGTCCTTCTTGGAACCTGTTTCTGCCTTAAAATACCTATACATATCCTTCCATTTTTCACTAAAATTTGTATGACTGCCAATTATGCTTGCCATCATGTTATCCTTAGCTGCCTGTATGGCTAGTTCCAATTTTCTAGTAAGTTCCTTCAATTTCTCCTTACTTCCACAGCCATTTCTAACTCTATTTCTTTCCAGTCTGCACCTCCTTCTTTGTCTCTTTATTTCTCTATTATAATAAGGTGGGTCTTTACCATTCCTTACCACCCTTAAAGGTACAAACCTGTTTTCGCATTCCTCAACAATTTCTTTAAACCTATCCCAGAGAGTGTTTACTTTTTTATTTACCGTTTTCCACCGATCATAGTTACTTTTTAGAAACTGTCTCGTGCCTGCTTTATCAGCCATATGGTACTGCCTAATAGTCCTACTTTTAAGACCTTCCTTTCTATCACATTCATTTTAATTACGACAAAAACAGCTTCATGATCACTAATACCATCTATTACTTCAGTTTCCCTATAGAGTTCATCTGGTTTTATCAGCACCACATCCAGGATATTTTTCTCTCTGGTTGGTTTCATCACTTTCTGAATCAGCTGTCCTTCCCATATTAACTTATTTGCCATTTGTTGGTCATGCTTCCTGTCGTTCGCATTTCCTTCCCAATTGACATCTGGCAAATTCAGATCTCCCGCTACAATCACATTTTTTTTCTATGTCGTTTTCCACATAGCCGACTATCCTATCAAATAATTCCGAATCCGCGTCAGTGCTACTCTTTCCCGATCTGTACACTCCAAATATATCAAGTTGCCTATTATCATTAGAAGTGAGCCTTACACCTAGAATTTCATGTGTCTCATCTTTAACTTTTTCGTAGCTTACAAATTCTTCTTTCACCAGAATGAACACTCCCCCTCCCACCATTCCTATCCTATCTCTACGATACACACTCCAGTGCCGTAAGAAAATTTCTGCATCCATTATATCATTTCTCAGCCATGATTCAACTCCTATTACAATATCTGGTAAATATATATCTATTAAATTACTTAATTCTATTCCTTTCTTTACAATACTTCTACAGTTCAACACTAACAATTTTATGTCACCCCTACTTGATTTCCAGTTACCTGTTCCCTTATCACCGCTCCCTAGGCCATCCCGTTTCCCTGAATGTACCTCCCTATTACCCTTCCAAACAAATTTCCTAACTTATACGTACCACTATGGTTTAAATGAAGGCCATGCGAGCACAGATCCCTATCTCCTACCCACCCATTGGGATCTAGAAATTTCACTCCCAGTTTCCCACATACCCACTCCATAGTCTCATTTAAATCCCCAATCACCCTCCAGTCAGTATCCCTCCTACAGAGTATTCCACTAATAACAATCTCCGCTTTCTTATACTTCAACCGTGCTGCATTTACCAGATCCCACACATCTCCAACTATGTTGGTACTTATATCAGCTTGCCTTACGTTGTTGGTACCAGCGTGAAACACTACCACCTTCTCCTTCCCCTCCTCCCTCTCTTCTACTTTCCTCAACATCTGCCTCAACCTAATTCCTGGATAACATTCTACCCTGGTTCCCTTTCCTCCACACACTTTCCCCACGTGTCTGACGATGGAATCCTCCATGACCAGAGCCTCAACCCTACCCACCTCATTTGATCCCCTCCCCTCCTGGTCAGCCCTATCTTTCCTGATAGCTGCAGAAGCTATTTCCTCCTCCCTTTTCTCCTTCCCATGACCCTGTTCCACCTGTCTTTCCCTATCCTCTACTTTACATTTCCCTTTCCTACCTTTTCCCTTCCTCCTACTTCCACACATCTCACCTGGTGTGACTCGTACCGATTTCGCGCAGACACCTGTCCTGAATTCTGATCCTGAAAAGAGCCCTTAGCCTGCAATCTCCTTCCCCTTAGAACATTAGACCACCTGTCTTCTACAACTCCCCCCTTTCCTTCCCCTCCCTCTTGTACACCTACTGTAACCTGTACATTGTTTAAGGGAGTCCTATCTTCCTTCCTGTCTTCTGTGGGAATCCTAATTATCTCCCTCAAACTTTCCAACTCCTCCCTCATACCCCTCAATGCCTCGCCACACCCACAGTTCGTACACTCGCGCTCCTTAGCCATTCTTTGCAAAAAATAAATGAACGGAGGTATATATTGTCTGGGATGGTACTCAAAGATCACACAACAATAAGGTAATTAATATACGACTACAACACTACAATACTACTTAGTCGTGATCTATTTTTTATCCTACAACCCCTAGCAGGATAAAAAAACTGCTGTTAATTACTGAATATCGAACGTAATACACAAGAACTACACAATTCCAAACTGCAATTAAGCCTATCCTAATTACAACAACAGTATTTAGTAAGAGTTTCTACGGATACCTCTACACAAATTTTTACGATAATAAAATAAGCACACTAAACTCTAATAGGATATTACTCGTATACTACTGTACAGTACACTACATTAATTTTTAAACTACTTTCAGATGTATCCTAATTACGATACCGGTACCGTATGTAACTACTAAGCACAACAGAAATGAAATTTGCAAGAACTACTGTACTCAAAGATTACCAACGAAGCTAAATGCTTTGACAAATTATTATTAGTATTACGGTCTAATAGATACACACGAAAGATAACACACGAATATAGCAGGCAAGATTCGGCACTATCTAAATGTACTGTATCTATACTACAATGTATCTACAATACACTACACTACACTGCGTTTGGTTAAATGCTTAAGTATCCAAAGGAGTTGCCGTACACGAAGAAAAACACGAATATAACTGGCAAGATACTATCTAATATATTATACCTTATCTTCACTACAATTCTACTGAAATGTGGTCATGTGATTATTACAGCTGGTGGATTACTATTATTTTCCCTACTCCACGGGACGGAGAATAAAAGTGTACTTAATTAGGCCTACTGAAAGATACAAGGTTGTCTACAATAATTTCTCAAATATTTCTATCAAAACTACTCCTACTACTCCAGGGACTTGAACTGCAATTACTGGGATATATGAACTTTATTAATATTAGCTAACCGCTCATAAATACTGAAAGATCGAGGGAGCGAAATATAAATTACGGATACTTTAACTACCTACACAGAAGTACAAATGATTGAAATACAAGATCAGCTGATTTTTATTTATATTTACTTTACTACACTACTCACTTTGTTCACGACTGTAGCCAACAATGCAATATTTGAATATGAGGAGCGACAATAATCAATAACAATACAACGACTGTTAACTATTACCGTGTAATCTCTTTAACTACTTTTGAAATGGAAGTTTACGGGCGTATCGTGTTTTTTTAATGTAGTAAATTATTACCTTCGCGATAGTTTGGGCGGATATCTACACGAAATACCGGAGAAATTTCGGCGGAAGTTACGGTACTATTCCTTATGATAATCTGCCTTTGTAAGTATTATACCAACGAACCTACAGATATTCACAAATATTTTTAAAGATAATATTATTACCTAAAGTATTTCCTAAACCTAAATTAGAAACAAGGTACACCTAGCTGGCCTACTGAACCTAGAAAACGTGATTTACTGAAGACCAACTGAATTACTTGTTATAAAATTTAAATAAATATCACTACTCCCAATTTCTACCAACAAGCACTAAACACCACTATATAAATAGCACTAAATGATTCACAAATACAAAAAATTAAGCTATTTCAATAGGTTTCAACAAGTTGCTTGCTGGAGAACTCCCACACCAAAAATAAAATTTTCCTTGCATCTTTTGGAGTTCACCCGCTGATCTTTCTCACATTGCGATGTTCATAGATTATTTTGGCGATTGCAGATGACAATACAACCTGCGAGAATAAGGTTCGGCGAACACTCCCGTACTATCAACATAGATGAACAATGCACGACAGTGCCCTTACTGTCCTTCGAAATAGTCCCCTCCTATAACTATGCACTGCTGAGATCGGCGATATATGTCCTGGAAACTTTGCAAGAAGGCTTCCTTTGGGATGGTGTTCAAAAGTTTTGTTGGATGTCAGGAATATCGTCAAATCTCTTTCCTTTCAAAGCGAGTTTGAGTCGTGGGAATAGGAAGAAGTCTGGAGGATTGAGATCTGATCGGCCGTCAGCTGATGTGGCACAAGACGAGAACACTTTTTCCTCTTGCCTAACTTCTGGGTAACGATTTGTCGCACGGATTCACGGTTAATCTGCAGTTGGTCCGCTATCGTGCGCACTGTTAATCGCCAATCGTTCGTGATTAATGTCCTCACCTTCTCAATGTTTTCGTCACTGACGGCGGTCGCCGGTCTTCCGTTACGGGGATTGTCAGAAACACTTTCCCGGCCTCCTCGAAAAACGGGCGAACCACTCGTACACACACATCAAGGACAGTGCTTGATCTTCATAAACACGTACCAGCATGGCATGCGTTTCTTTCAGTGTCTTGCCAAGCTTAAAACAAAACTCTCTTTTGGTCATTCATGTTCCAGTTCGCAGTTCAGAACCAACGCACTAAACATGCACTGTGTCAAACAGGTCTTACACGGCACATACACGATGCTCAACTGAACAACGTCGGGAGCAGGTGGTCAAAACCTGCTGCTATACAGTTGCAGCGTTGTGTGTCGGCAGTGTTGCCGGATCGACCGTTCTGACTTCACTCACCGAACTTTATTGTCATAGGTTGTATTTTATACAGCGTTGGCAGGCAAGTTCTGGGTGATGCTTTTCTGGGTTGCTGAGATTGTCATCCTTCGATTTAAGATATGCCATGATCGTACGGATGAATGGAGGGAATATAGTAGAATCTTCTGGGAATTGCCTGAACCCACTCTCCAGCCTGCTTAATGTACAAGAGGCAATGACAATATTAAGATAAATTTGGAATTCAAGAGGACAAATTGAGACAAATATTCGTTTATAAGAAGGGGAATCAGGGATTGGAATAACTTACCAAAGGGAGATGTTCAATAAATTTCTAATGTCCAGGACATCATTTAAGAAAAGGCTAGGAAAACAACAGATAGGGAATCTGCCACCTGGGCGACTGGCCTAAATGCAGATCAGTAGTGAATGATTTCTGGAGGTGTTCAGGTAGAATTCTTGTAGTAGTAATTGTGTATTTTAGAGATACCTAGTGTCTTTCTATTATGAAATGTCTTCGTGGTTTGTTTTATTTCAAAGATATCTAAAATCTTTGGTGCCATTTGCATTACATCAGTCATCTTCATCTCCTCTTCCTGGCTACATGGGGCATTGATATTTTGGTATTGACCAGATAGATGACCAATAGTCACTTCTAGCAAAGTACATTTTCTCAGCTGGAGATGCTGGTTGTTGCTTCTGTTGCAAGTTTTCATGGAACTTCTTTTCATTTCTTTGGAATACAGAATTTCGAATTCTCCCTTGTGTGGCATTTTGATATGTCTTTTGGTATTTTATATTGCTGCAGTGTTATGTTCCTCAGTTTCAAGGAAATCCTCCAACATTAGATTCCCAGGTTTATCAATCTCTGTCTTGATGGGATATTTCGGACGCGAGGAATTTTATTGTTTACACGTTTCCCCTTAACTCGTTCTTTTGCTGCTGCAATTGATTGACATTTTTATGGATTTCAGTTTCTTAGGCGGCTTGCTCAAGATGAATATTTAGTCCGTCTATTTTCCTTAATGAGTATTGAGTTGAATGAGATTTCTTCCGTTCGGTCGAACAGTGGGAAGTGCAACACACTACATGGCAGTATGGAGCTCTTTGACGGGCTTATGATCTACTAGATGTGTGGACAGGATGGTCTGGTTCAGCTCTTCACCTATCCCTGAAAATTTTCCAACTTGGTTGCCACCAGGGGGGGATGGGTCCCTCAGTGCGATGAGTGCCAGAAACTGTAAGTAGTGCTTTATTGAACACTTCGAATGCTGCTGAATTAAGGTGAGGGTTTTTTCTGAAGGATTATCTTCACAGCATTTATTCAGTGAGATAATCTCTTGATCAGTGTTGCCTGCCTCTGTAACTGTTTCAGAAGATGTATGGAGTTCTTGGTGGTATTTCGTGACTTCTTATTCTATCGAGGACAGGACAGGTATCCGTTTGCTGTTTACTCCTGTTCTACGTTGAAATGCAATGCGTTGTTCTGTGTCATAGAATGATACTGACCAGCGAAGTCCTTGTGTAATTGTTGTCTGTAGCATTTAAAATCTGTCTCAAGACTAGTTCTTTGACGATATGCCCGAATAATGAATTTATTAATGTGATTTTCCCATTTCATTCATTTTCTGGATATTCCAACTGGAGTGGCTGTATTTTGTAAAACGGCACTCGAATGGCGTGCGGCATGCTTATTATGGTCTTGTCTACATCTCTGTGTCTCATCTCGTAGCGCTAAAACTTCTTCGGATAACCCGTTGCGAGTCCACTAGCTTAATATCCCGTCACCAACAGTTCGAATGCTGTCATCTCTAGCGGTGGTTGCAGAGATGCCCATTCCTACCCCAACCAGCGGCGTTTTCTGAGGTTTATCATTACAACATTTTTTCATCATTGTTTACTTCTTGTACCTACAACCAGGTAAATTGGCACTCCTCTGCAGGCAGACACTGTTTGAAGACGCCCCTAACATGGAGAACAGATAATACGTGTAATGTAGTTTTGTCCATCCTGATATCCAAATTTTACTGGTACTCTCCATATCTACAGCGATTCCCCTACTCGGAACCTGGCGAGGCACCCGCTGGGAGACAACCATTGCCTGTTGCCTCGACTAATCCACGGGTGCTTGTCTAGTATATACTTACTCTCACTTGTGCTCCATATCGACGGAAGTTTCCCTTATCAGGCATTAGAACGTGCTGTGTCGTAGCTCGGTCGGCTAGCGATTGGTCCCCACTCAGTTCAGTACTAATCCCCAAATTCATTTCTTTTTACAATTGGTTTTACGTCGCACCGACACAGAAAGGTTTTATGGCAACGATGGGGTAGGGAATGCCTAGAAGCGGGAAGGAAGTGGCCGTGGCATTAATTGAGGGGCCAATGACGTAGATGATAGGCCCCAGCATTTGGCTAGTGTGAAAAGGGGAAAGCACGGAAAGCCATCTTGAGGGCTATCGACAGTGCGGTTCGAAAGCACTATTGCAAGCTTATTGCTGCGCGCCCCTAATCACGCGGCCAACTCGCCCGGTCCAAATTGAATCAAGACGAAGCATATTATTATTATTATTTAAAATGGTATACAGAAATGCTTATGCAAGCAGTGACAAAAATAACAGGACAAATGTCTCTTTAAAAGTTTGTTTGAATTTGAGAACGAATATTTGTCACAGTTTGGATGAGTTTCTACTCAATACTGCTGTGACATTTAAACTTCAACGAACACGCACTGAACTGAGTGGAACAGCTTATTATAAGAAAGTTTAATGGAGGCTGGTATTAGACTAATTAATTCCTCATAACGTGATGACCGAGCTCGTTACTGCAGTCGCTTAAGTGCGGCCAGTATCCAGTATTCGGGAGATAGTAGGTTCGAACCCCACTGTCGGCAGCCCTGAAGATGGTTTTCCGTGGTTTCCCATTTTCACACCAGGCAAATGCTGGGGATGTCCCTTAATTAAGACCACGGCCGCTTCCTTCCCAGTCCCAGCTCTTTCCTGTCCCATCGTCGCCATAAGACGTCGGTGCGACTTAAAGCCAATAGCAAAAAAATTAAGCATAATGTGATGACTGGTATCAATCAAACGAGAGAGAAATTATTATTATTATTATTATTATTATTATTATTATTATTATTATTATTATTATTATTATTATTATTATTATTATTATTGCCCATGCTACATGTATCCTTAAGGCCCTTGGCTTATCTACACGACTGCTAATTGTTTGGATGGACTACAGGTATTGGAGTTTCATGCGGTCAGCATGACAAACTCCTAAACCGTACTGCGTGGCTTCCGGGAACGGGTCCCAGCCTTTCGTATCGAACAACTTCTCAGTTGTTCTGACAGGGCTGAGTGAATCTTGTTCCTACTCTTAGTTCGAAATTAAAATCCTTCGACTGGCTGGAAATCTATCACGTGTCCTCCGGGTAAAGAAGCATGCATGTTACATCACAGGGTTGACCTTGTAATTATGCGTTTATTTATTTATTTATTTATTTATTTATTTATTTATTTATTTATTTATTTATTCATTTATTTATTTATTTATTGTATAATGGTAGTTATACCTTAGTTAAATTGTTACTAGGTTCTCATCAAAGAAGTCGAGGAACGAATCCTTGGCGGTGCGTATCATGTTACTGATATTAAACGTCGTGAAAAGCTTGTTCGATCTCGACTCAGTCCGGTGGTATTTGAGCGCACTGAAACGCGACTACACCGAATGCTATCTTCCGAAATTTTATAGAACACTTTCAGTCCAATAATACTACACCCGGCGTCTAGTTAAAAACTGGGATCTTAAATCTTAGGTTTCATGGTATATGCAGTAATTATAAGATTAACAGCCATGTAAGTCTCAAATACGTCTTCTTCAAATGATAACACAATTCTTTCTTATTCCTTATCATTTCCGTTCCAATGAGAACAATTGACCCGTACATAAATGTGAAACTTTTTGTTATTTTCACAGGCCTCACATCGAGGTGTTCGATCGCTGTAAATACTCTCACCTTAGACACTCATTTAGACTTCTACGGGGCCAATGATGTAGATGATAGGCCCCATTAAAGAACAAGCATCATTATCACAGACTACTGGCGTAGACTGAATTTCTGAGTTACATTTCCTGGAAGACACGCGAAATTGGTTTATTAAGCTTACTCGCCTACATACGTGAACTTTATACCGGTACAGTTGTTAAGCCTACCGGGGATATGTAGCAGCCATATTTACCGTAAACTGAAGAATTATTCCTAACTAGCTGATGTACCCGTGCTTCGCTACGGGATTCTCAGAAATACTGACTTGGTGGTTTTCCTAACTTAATCCAACATAGGTCATTACAAAAACGTCAGTAGGAATGTAGCGATTGAAAGCATTGTTATCATATAAAATACTCGATCAAATGAAACACCGCAAACTTTCTCACTTTCAACGAACAGTACTACGGTGGCGATCTAAGAGTCCGAAGTTCCAGAGCTGGAATAACCAGGTCGCGGACTGCCGTGAACACTCCTCTGTCATTATTCCGTTAAACATGCACACTACTCATTCCAATCAGTGCCTCCGAGTAGGGATTGAATAGCTCGAATACTATGATGAACCAATGTGTTACGAACCAGATATATCAGAAAATGTATGAACCAGAGGAATGGCATGCTACTTCCCGCCAATATACAGGCAGGCTGTTTCAGTCGGTACGATCAGGCGAGTTGGCCGTGTGGTTAGGGGCGCGCAGCTGTGAGATTGATATATATAGATTTATCTATACGACCACTAATGACATAAATAAATTATTTGAGAATTACATTTCAGGCCTTCCCCTAAACTACCATTTCACTCAGCGTGAATAAAATAATTTATAGCCTAGATTGTAGTGGATCATCACCCGACATTACATGACGATTTTCATTAAATTCTCTTCAGCCGTTTCCTCTTGATGCGTGTACATACATACATACATACATATAGACGGACAGACAGAAATTGGGAACATGCATGATCCGGGGTTTTAATTAAAAATATGCTAATCTGATTCAAAATTTCATGCAGAATTCAAAAATGTGATCAGAATGTACAAATAATACTTCCAAACATGATACAATTCTAAATCAATGTAGGGAACTGTCACGTGACGCAAGTACGCGATCTCATTGGTCTGACGTCATCGTACAGGTTGACCGAATTAGCAGACGAAATAACATAGTGTGCTGTGAGAAGCAGGATACACTTCGCGTATTTCTACTTTATGTTAGTGTCTGGTATGGTTAAATTCGAGGTCTATACATTGGATAATAATCTGAGTGGTATATTTTAGACTTAAAATGAATCCTGCGCAGACAGTGAGGCAAAAAACTTGGAAATGGTGTAGAGTTCCGATGTGCTATAGCACATCGCATACCATCCCAAACAAATTGTTTATAAATGTTCCAAAGACGACAAAACTAGGGAGAAACGGATTTTGTCGAGCCGGAGAAATGCTGGTGATATATCGGAAAAGTCTACAGTTTATTTTTTTTTTGAAGATTTTAACGTAAGATGAATTTGTTTGAATTTTCAATCACTTTTATATGTCAGCTGTTCTAGTGGTAAAACTTTAAATTTTAATGTATGATAGTTTATTTAAATGCTTCAATTACATCTTGGAATATGAAAGTAATAAACAGTGCATTAATTAATGCTGATTATTAAAGTATTCTCCAAACTTAACCTATGTTTTGGGTGATTCATGTCAAGATAATAAATCAAAGGGGTTATGAACCATTTTAACAGCTCTAAATCTACCAATTTATCTTGGCATCCGACAGTTATTTATGTCTTTATTGAAGAGCTTAATTTGTAAAGAAATTTAGGCTGTATCTAAATACTCTATAATATAACGAAGAATAGGCGTGTACATCATGAAAGGAAACAACATGAATTTAACAAATGTACAACTCTCCACAAAAACAATGCTTGTCTGTTGGGGTCTTATAAGTTAACAATGTTCAGTTATAATAATTATCATAATATTAATGAAATAAATAACATAATTCCACACAGGTGAAAATAGTGATGTTGGTATTTAAAATATTATCCAACTTAGCCTAAGTTTTAGGTTATACAAGCCAAGTCAATAAACTGAAGGGTAAAAATACCGGGCGAGTTGGCCGTGCGGTTAGGAGCGCGCAGCTGTGAGCTCGCATCCGGGAGATAGTGGGTATCGAACCCCACTGCCGGCAGCCCTGAAGATGGTTTACCGTGGTTTCCCATTTTCACACCAGGCAAATGCTGAGGCTGTACGTAAGGCCACGGCCGCTTCGTGCCCATTTCTAGGCCTTTCCTGTCCCATCGTCGCCATAAGACCTATATGTGACGGTGTGACGTAAAGCAAACAGAAAAAAAGTAAAATTCACAGCACCAAAAGACATTCCTGCATTGAACGACTAAAATGTCACCAGGACACTTTTCTTGCCTGATATGCTCAGCTTGTTAAAAGCCAAATGTAATTAATGTTATTGGCTTTACGCCCCGCTAACTACTTCTACGGTTTTCGGAGACGCCATTGTGCAGGAATTTAGTCCTGCAGGAGTTCTTTTACGTGTCAGTAAATCTACCGACACGAGGCTGACGTATTTGAGCACCTTCAACTACCACCGGACTGAACTAGGATCGAACCTGCCAAGTTGGGGTCAGAAGGCCAGCACCTCAACCGGTACCACTCAGCCCGACTTGTGAAAACTAGATGAAGTCATATCTATCTTTATCATGTTTAACTTTTTCCCTCCACAAAGATATTTAATGTTTCTCTTTCATGGGCCTCGGAAGTGGGTAGGCCAGTTATCCCAACCATAAATATATATATTTTTTGGGGAATGATAGATTATAGCCCTATAGTACTATGATCTTTCTTTATTTCTTTCTTAATCAGTTTATCATTCAGGGTTGGTTTTCTCTCGGACTCCGCGAGAGATTTCACCGCTACCGCTTCGAGGGCAGTGTCCTGGAACGTGAGACTTTGGGTATGGTGATGCAACTGGTGAGGAGGGCCATTACCTCGCCCAGGCGGCCTCACCTGCTATGCTCAACAGGGGCCTTGTTGGAGGATGGGAGGATAGACAAGGAAGAGGGAAGGAAACGGCCGTGGCCTTAGGTGCCTGGAGGAGAAGTGGGAAAATACGAAAAACCACTTCGAGGATGGCTGAGGTGGGATTCGAAACCCCTCTACTCAGTTGACTTCCTGAGGCTGAGTAGACCCCGTTCCAGCCGTCGTACTATTTGTTTTCTACTTTCATGGCAGAGCCGGGAATCGAAACCGGGCCTCCGGGAGTGGCACACATTAACCACTACACCACAGAGGCGGACTAGTACTATAATGCTACCCATATGTTTATGTTAGTGCTGAAATCCGATTTCTTACTTTACTAATGCTGAAAGCCCGAAAATATAATGTTATTCTTTAATATGAGAATCAGTCTAGTCTAGAAGGAAATGTTGAAAGTGATGTGATATCTGTCCACGTTCGTTGTTATCCTAATACTATGGGTTACAGTACATTGCACGTATATAACAGACGCCACTTACAAACTTGCTTTTTATCTGCGAATCTGCGAATCTGCGGCCACAAAAGATACTATTTTTCAAGAATGATGACATCTACATGGTAGATTGTCTAACTGTGCTGCTTTGAACCTTTCTTCTGTCATTTCGAAGTTATTCGCGATCATGAATAATAAACAATCGGCTTTCAGCAACGGCTGATGCACAACGGCTGGTAGAGCTGCATGCGGTACTGGATCGTGACGTCACAGCGCGCCGCTTACGTCAGAGGCCGTTTCACTCGCCTTGCGGAAAGGCACTTTTAAATATTTTTTTAATGGTAGAAAACAAGGCAACTTACCACAATGCAATACGTTTACGTACTATTTCATTGGTGTACTTTTCAAAAAAAATCTTTGAAAATTATGCATGTTCCCTATTACGGGAAAGTAAAAAAATGCATTTCCTTGTTACTGTATACATGACAGATCCAGAAATACCATTCATTTCAAATTCTGAGCAATGTACAGGCAAAACACTTATTTTATATATAGATCACACTTCAGTCCTTCCCCTAAACTACCATTTCACTCAGTGTGAATTACATTATTGATAGCCTAGATTATAGTGACCTATTCCCAGACTTTGCATACCAATTTTCGAGAAGATACGACCACTAATACAATAAATGTTTGACAATTAAATTTTAGGCCTTCCCCTAAACTACCATTTTTCTCAGCGTGTATAGCCTATATTGTAGCGACTTATTTCCAATGTTTGTCTACTGATTTTCATTAAGGCACGACCACTAATAACATAAATATTTCATCATCATCATCATCATCATCTGTTTACCCTCCAGGTTCGGCTTTTCCCTCGGACTCAGCGAGGGATCCCACCTCTACCACCACAAGGGCAGTGTCCTGGAGCTTCAGACTCTTGGTCGGAGGATACAACTGGGGAGTATGACCAGTACCTCGCCCAGGCGGCCTCACCTGCTATGGTGAACAGGGGCCTTGTAGGGGGATGGGAAGATTGGAAGGGATAGGCAAGGATGAGGGAAGGAAGTGGCCGTGGCCTTAAGTTAGGTACCATCCCGGCATTCGCCTGGAGGTGAAGTGGGAAACCACGGAAAACCACTTCGAGGATGGCTGAGGTGGGAATCGAACCCACCTCTACTCAGTTGACCTCCCGAGGCTGAGTGGACCCCGTTCCAGCCCTCGTACCACTTTTCAAATTTCGTGGCAGAGCCGGGAATCGAACCCGGACCTCCGGGGGTGGCAGCTAATCACGCTAACCACTACACCACAGAGGCGGCCACATAAATATTTGAGAATTAAATTTCAGGCCTTCCCCTGAACTATCATTTCACTCAGCGTGATCAAAATAATTTATAGCCTAGATTGTAGCGGTTAATCACCCGACTTTACATTCCGATTTTCATTAAATTCTCTTCAGCCGTTTTCTCGTGATGCGTGTACAGGCAGACAGACAGACAGAAATTACGGAAAAGTAAAAAAATGCATTTTCTTGCTACTGTGAACATGACCGATACAGAAATACCATTATTTTCAAATTATAAGCAATGTACAGAAAAAACTCTTATTTTATATACAGGGTGAAGCGAAATTCGCGCACTCAGGCGTTGCAGCGCGACTGCTCACATGCCAGCAATAAAAAAGTCTCTCACAAAAGTTCGTCCTTCGAGTATATCAGGCAGAAAAAGGGCGTTGAAGAGTGGCAATCTGGCAACACTGTAACCACATGTAGGGTAACTACCTCTGTCAGCACGTATTCTTTGTGCTGTACAGTTGGTGCAGTGGTTACAGTTTTGGGTTAGCATTCAGGAGGTCGGGGGGTCGATCCTGGGTTGAAGCTTATTTTTTTTAATTTCATAAATGTAGTCCAGGTGGTATGGTATCTGGCAACTTAATCGTCAACAGCCATTGCAGCGGGTCCTCTAGAAACCCTTTGCACTTACATACTACGATCCTACAAATGGACGAAAAATCGTTTCCCTTGGTCAGCTTTGAAAGATGTCCTTTCCACGTCGTGGGCGTGAATTTATTCGCACAAATTCATATACTAAATGCGAAACCTGTTTTCTTTCTACCGTCCTCCAACGATCTCATAGATTAGTAGCAACTGTTATTCTTGCCTCGTTCAAGTCCATTGTATTTCGTAAGGCCTTACGTTACCAGTAGGCCTAGCAAGGTATTTGTTGTGTTCAGCCTTACAAAATGTTGTAAATGTAGGATACATGAGACCTAAGGTACGGTGTCTTACTGTATTACAGTATGTAATGTCCGATGGAAATTAGTAAACAAAAAATTGCGCCTTAACCCAGGATCGAACCCTCTACCACCTGCATGCCAACCCAAAACCCTATCCAATGCACCAACTGCTCAGCACGGATGTATGATGCTGACAGAGGTACTTACCGTACATGTGGTTACAGTGTTGCCAGATTGCCATTATACAACGTCCTTTCTCTGCCTGATAAACTCGCAGGACGAAGTTTTGTGAAAGACATTTTTTATTGCTGGCATGTAGGGAGTCGCACTGCGACGCCCGAGTGCGCGAATTGCGCTTCACTCTGTATATAGATTACATTTCAGGCCTTCCCCTAAACTACCATTTCACTCAGTTTGAATAACATTATTGATAGCCTAGATTATAGCGACCTATTCCCCGACTTTGCATACAAATTTTCGTGAAGATAAGACCACTAATACAATAAATATTTGACAATTCAATTTTATTCCTTCCCCTAAACTACCATTATTCTAAGCGTGTATAGCCTATATTGTGGCGACTTATTTCCCATCTTTGTCTACCGATTTTCATTAAGACGCGACCACTAATAACATAAATATTTGAGAATTAAATTTCAGGCCTTCCCTAAACTACTATTTCGCTCAGCGCGATTAAAATAATTTATAGCCTAGATAGTAGCGGTTCAACATCCGACTGTACATTCCAATTTTCATTAAATTCTCTTCAGCCGTTTTCTCGTGATGCGTGTACAGACAGACAGACAGACAGACAGACAGACAGACAGACAGACAGACAGACAGAAATTACGGAAAAGTAAAAAATACATTTTCTTGTTACTGTGAACATGAACGATACAGAAACGCCATTCTTTTCAAATTCTGAGCAATGTACAAACTCTTATTTTATATATAATTACATTTCAGGCCTTCCCCTAAACTACCATTTCACTCAATGTGAATAACATTATTGATAGCCTAGATTATAGCGACCTATTCCCCGACTTCGCACACCAATTTTCGTGAAGATACGACTACTAATACAATAAATATTTGACAATTAAATTTTAGGCCTACCCCTAAACTACCATGTTTCTCAGTGTGCATAGCCTATATTGTAGCGACTTATTTCACATGTTTGTCTACCGATTTTCATTAAGACACGACCAATAATAACATAAATATTTGAGAATTAAATTTCAGGCTTCCCCTAAACTACCATTTCACTCAGCGTGATTAAAATAATTTATAGCCTAGATTGTAGCGGTTCATCACCCGACTTTACATTCCGATTTTCATTAAATTCTCTTCAACTGTTTTCTCGTGATGCGTGTACATACATACATACAGACAGACAGACAGACAGACAGACAGACAGACAGACAGACAGACAGAAATTACGGAAATGTAAAAAATGCATTTTCTTGTTATTGTGAACATGACCGATACAAAAATAGTATTCTTTTCAAATTCTGAGCAATGTACAGACAAAACTCTTATTTTATATATTTATAGATGGCATTTCATCCAAATTGTATGCACAATGAGTGAAGACGTTCAAGCTTATAATCAATTAATGATTTAATGAACCGGTAAAGTATTCTCAGTGTTGATCATTTCCAAAAGAACATTTACGAAATTCTATTATTTGCTTTAAAGTTGTTAGATGTGACTTACTGGAAGAGTGATTTCTATTTTGTTAAACTCATTTATTTGAGGATGACCAAATAAATACACATACCGGGCGAGTTGGAAGTGCGGTTAGGGGTGCGCGGCTGTGAGCTTGCATCCGGGAGATAGTGGGTTTGAACCCCACTGTCGGCAGACCTGAAGATGGTTTTCCGTGGTTTCCCATTTTCACACCAAGCAAATGTTGGTGCTGCACCTTAATGAAGGTCATGGCCGCTACCTTCCCACTGCTAGGCCTTTCCTATCCCATCGTCGCCATAAGACCTACCTGTGTCGGTGGGTCGTAAAGCAAATAGTAATAAAGAAAAAAGTACACACACACATATATACACCCACAATTCTAGTCAACCGTAAATGACCGCGCGTACTAATTGCTGCCTATTTACAAGTCCCCGTTCTTTTCACACAGCAGGAAGTCGCAGCTCGTCGGAATTACATGAGAGGATTATAATCCTATTCACGGGATCGCCTTTCTTTCACTTCTCCGAGTCAAGTCCTCCCACACAGCATTTGCTTGGAGAGAGCCAGGTTTGAAAACAGTACCACGGTATGGGTGTTCCTTTGTTCGACTCCAGAGAGAGTCCAGTAATATAAACAGTCAAACACAGTGAACAAATAAACAGCAACAGTTCAACAATGTTAAACAGCAGGTTAATACTCTTCTTAACAACGACCATTAATACAGTTCCAATTACACTCACGACAATCCTCAGTCCACAGCACTCTGTCCCGTTCCGGACGATATCCTGACCGTCCGCAGCCCAACTACTCACTCAACATTCCAACGTTACATCAACTCCTCGTTCAGATTCCGGTGAGACACTGGCGACAGACCACACCGTTGTCACCCTCAGTCGAGCCGCAGAACCCCAACACACCGAGTCCAACACTAACTCCACCTCTGAGTCCCACACTGACCGACTGTCCGCGGCTAGCTTCCGTTTTATAGCTGGGGTGATGTGTACCGGAATATTCGCGATAGGGCTGGAGACGGACCATTCTCACTGCACCTCGCAGAAACTCGTAGGGAAACCAGCAGAAAGAACAATACAAGCAAAGGCCGGCCCAGAACTCGTAACAGTATTCTGCTAAGAATCCTATTCAATAGCCATATGAGGCCCATTTCTCGTAATCCAAATGTAATTTCATCTCACCCTAGTTGCACATACATCACGAGGCTAGCCAATTCGACTAAATTGAATTTGTTAAACTGAATTTTGGCTCTTTATGTCAAGACAGTAAGACATTGATACTGAAAGAATACATTCTCTGTCATAAATTTTCATGCAGCTAGTATAAGTCTCTATTTTATAGCTCCATATAACGTTTCTCTTACAACTTGCTTTATGTCGCACCGGCATAGATAGGTCTTATGACAACGATGGGATAGGAAAGGGTTAGGAATGGGAGGGAAGTGGCCGTGGCCTTAAATAAGCTATAGCCCCAGCATTTGCCTGGTGTGAAAATTGAAAACTTCGGAAAGCCCTATTCAGAGCTGCCGACAGCTGGGTTCGAACCCACTATCTCTCGAATGCAATTTCACAGATGCGCGCCCCTAACCGCACGGCCAACTTGGTCGGTCTATGTATCGTTATAAAAAGCCCTGTGGGCTGAAAACGTTCGATGGCCGCCTGTTCTGTATGGCTGTGGTGTCTGAAAAAAATGTGTTTACTTGTGATTTCGTTGCTACTGGTTTATAGTCGCACTAACACATTGGAGATATCGGTGACGTAAGGACGTAAAAGGACTAGAATTGGGAAGGTAGCCGCCATTGCTTTACTAAAGGAACAGCCTGGTGTGAAAATAAGGAACCAGGGAAAATCATCTTGAGGACTGCCGATGGTGGAATTTGAACCCGCCATCATCCGAAGGCAAGTTAACTGCCACGCGACTTGAACATTCGCAAACTCGCTCATTTTGTTATTAATTGGGCTACGGTTAGGATTATTAAGGAGAGGTCTGTGTGTCAGCTCAGAAGGAATCTAAAGACAACAACTGTTAGGAATTCTGGGCTGAAATTTTAACCTGCTTCTCTTCGCAGTATCCTTGCATCCTGTTTCAGGTCTTATAGGAATACCGAAACTATCCTTGATAGAGGTGAGAACAAAATTTACAGCAGGCCAACCAACTGGAAATTCACAGATCAAGCTATTTCATACATTCCAATTTTACAGGCTGTACCTGGGGGTAGCATACCTGCCTCTCACCCGGAGGTCCTGAGTTCGATTTCCGGCCAAGTCAGGGATTTTACCTGAATTTGAGGGCTAGTTTGAGGTCCACTCAGCCTACGTATATACACCTGAGGAAGTATCTGAGCGTGAGTATGAGACCCCATTCTAGAAAACCAAGAACATTGGCCGAGGAGATTCGTCACACTGATATGCGCCATCTTGTAATCTGCAGGCCTTCCGGTTAAGTAGCGGTTCCTTGGTAGGTCAAGACGCATAAGCGTTGTAGCGCCATTGGGGTTTTTTATAGGCAATATTGTACAGAGGAAAGTTGATTCCAGGTAGTACCATATTGGTCACGTGATTCTCATACGCAAGGTCACAATCTCTCCTCGGTGGCCTTAAACAAAATTTCAAATCACATAATCGATCACACACTCACTCTAATTGAATGAATTACTACATTTTTCGGTGTCCGCTGTTATGATTTTCCCATAGGTGTAAATAACTTGATAAAAATGTGAAAGTCTTGAAACTATATTTCAAGTTAACACTTGAACGACATTGTCAAATATATATCGTACTCGTAAGACGACGATACCTCTTCTTGAATAACAAATAATCATGTCTTAATAATTATTTTACTTATAAAATAACTGAAGTGTTTTGCAGACAGGACTGCTGAAATACTTGGTGAAGTAAGTGAACCAATAGTTGGAGGCTGGGACTCAGCATTGTGGCTTCTTCACAGCAAATCAAAGAGAAAGCCTTTGATTGCAAAGCCCACTTGTCCCAGGAGAACACAGAGTGCCTGCCTTCTTGGTGGATCAAGAATCTTTTTACCGGTGAGTTTCTCCACTACGATCCAGTTGTGTCCCCCATATAACAGACGTAAATTTCCATCACTGGCTTTCAGTAGTATTACACAGCAGAAAAAATCTATAGGTTCTCGCGTTCAGGAGAATACGATATGGAATATCATTTTAAGATATTAAAAGCCCAGTAAATACGAGCAAAGTACCGCTGTCAGAAATTGTAAACAATTTACGAATATTGTCCCATATTTTTAATACACAGATATATGTAAAAGTTACAATAGAATGCTATTAATAAGAGCTAAAATGAGCATTGCGTTAAATGTATTGCTATTCTTATATGGCCAGTCCGTGTGATGAACTGTGCGAAATTATTGTTCTTAGGGTCGGTTGGTATCTGTATTACAGTCGGGAATGGTCAGCGTTTTGATCTTCCGTTCAGAGGGCCCCCACTTCGATTCCCGGCCGAAGCAGGGATTGTAACTGCTTAAGGTTATTCTACTGTGTCAGGAACTTGATCCTTATGTTCGTTGTAATGCTCACGTATGTATCTACACTGCTGTTTGGATGAAGTGAAACACCAAGACCGAGAGCTGGTATCATAATTCAATTTATTGCACAGATAAGATACAAATGATTACAGTTACAGATCTGTACATGAACGGACTGTGGAACATCAGTACGGCGTAACCCCACCACGGGCTGCAATCAGAGCCGCTGGACGTCGTGGCATGGAATCAAAGATCGCCTAAATATGCTGCTGGATGCTACTCTGCCACGCGGTTTGTAGGCGCGTCCACACATCATCAATAGCGGCTACAAGAGGACCTGGACGAGCAAGTTGGTGACCTGCTAGGCGAACGAGCAGGCCCGAGAAACAGTAGCACCCATCGTTCCTCGCCAAATGCGGCGGAGCACTGTTTTGCTGGAATATGGCGTGTCGGACGGCCTGAAGGAGGGGTAGTGCCTCGGGCTGTAAAACATCCCTGATGTAGCGGTAGCTGTTCAGATTGCCCATAAGACGTAGGAGTGAGATCGTATGTTATAGACAATGGCGCTTTGCCACTCAACAATAGAGTGTGCCCCATTTGGTTCACCCCCGCCGGCGTCTAACGCGTACGCGGCCATCACCGTAGGACAAGTTAAGGCGGGAATCGTCCGAAAGCACTACTTCTTTGCCACTCAGCACGCCAGTGTCGATGTTCAAGTGTCCATTGCAGTATGCGGTGTTGGTAGTTTCCGGTCAATAAAAGCCGACGCATACGTGCCACCAGTCCAGCCCTCAGAAGACGGCGTCGAATCGTCGATGCAGACATGTCCGCAGCCGTTGCAGTGCTCTAGTGTCGAGTCAACACTGTCCGTTACAGCCAAGAGGAAAAGATGGCTTTCATCTCGCGCATGGACACATTCTGTCGTCCAGTACCCTGTCGGCGCTGTGTACGGCCCTCTTCTCTCACTTGCCCCAAATATGCCTCACTGTTGAAGCAACGTGCCCTGTACAAGCCGCAATGTCACGGAACGACAGACCCTCCTCCCGGAGCCCAATCATTCTGCCCCGTTCCAACGCACTCACATGTTGATATTCCACCCTGTGATGTCGGCGAGGCATACTGGCACTTATGTACATGTTTTCCCTTCGTTAGACGGCTCCGCACAGACTAACCGTTGCGTAACACTGACGTGGCCGGTCACACACAGGAGGGCACTGCTGGGCCTACGTGCACGCCATCACTCTGCAATTTAATTCGTTTATTATGGTTCCGCTGTTCTACACGTCCGCTAATTTTGGCGTGTTTCAGACCATTGCTTCTTAGTGTTTCACTTTCTCCAAACAGTAGAGTACATACAACCCAACACATTCTCAAACACCGCAGAAACACACAATAGTGAGTATATCCTTCACAAAAGATTGACTTAAAGGGAGTACGGAGGTAAAATTGTGCCACACCCAGCTCATGTGCCGACCCTGATAAATTAGGAGTAAGGTCATTAAGAAAATGGTAGGTTTAGCTGGGCTTCATCTGCTATTTGAAAATAATGGCCCAATTGATACGGCAGTCTGAAAATACTGTGTATTGAAGAGCATTCCAAAACTGGAGTATGTTAAAACATACGGAGTTCATGATTTTTGACACAAGATGGAAAAATTCTATCACCGAAAAGAATAAGCGAAAGATAGTGATAATGGAAATATACTGTATGATGGCCGTTTAACGCTATTTAACGCTAGAAGAAAGTACATATCCAGTGATTGAAATTACTGTCCTTCGTCGTAGTGAAACGGTTAGCTGTCACCTTGGAGGCCCGGGTCCGATTCCAGAAATTGCAGAATGGCAGGTGTGATGTTATGTGATGAAATATTTCCTTTTCTTTTTATAATCACAAGCATGAAATGAAGGCCACTTGTTGATGCCTCTTGTTGAATTTTCAAGCCTATTTTTTCCTTTTGAACTCTAATACCTCACCAGACCTGCCATCACATACACAAAGATGTTAATATGACAGACGCATTGTTAAAGCTGAAAAGGTAGTAGACTTGCATAAGATATGTAAATACCTAGCAAATGACTCTGTAGAGTGCATAACAAACATGAAATAGAATGAAGAATATACTGACGAGAAGGGTGATACTAATTAAGTTTGATACAAGGCATGTTAAAAGAGCATCATATAATATCTTCCTTTGTACCTTTGAATTAATAAATCTTATATGCGGGCTAACTATACATTGAAATTTATGATAAAGTACATTTTGAATATATTTCTCCTACAACTTCAATGGAAAAGAACAATTATTCGACATCTCCACGCACCTATCCAAAGAATGTCCCAACCACACCAAAAAACCTTTAAACATAATTACGGTATATATATGATAGGATCACATAATTAGTTCAAACGTGTTTTACGGTGACATTCGACATAAAATATACTTCACATACAATATAAGTAAAGTGCTCTACACCAATTAATTTACGAATAATTCATTTGGGTTTCCTGAACAATTTCAATTCCTTGGAGTTGGGGCATTCTTCAAGTCGAAGATTCAAATAGGTTCAGTAAAATTGATACCCTGTAATGAATTACGTATTATCTTGTGTAAACAATATAGGCCTAGTTGTTAACTAAAGACCAATTCTTCGTAAGCAGCTTCCTCTCATACGGTCTACAGAGCATTTTATAATGTTATAACGAAATGCGATGACTCGTGGTGTGGGTTACTGCAATCACGTCCTAGATAATGAACAATGGAGAACGGCTGAGCGGTTTAGTAAGTAGTCCTGAGAGTCGGAATATCAGTTGCCATGGAATAAGAGTAGGCATATCGAACATATACTGAGCCGTGATCCTCGTTGTGCTCAGGCGGCTAGGACCATCCAATCCACAGTTGGTCCCTCAACCGTTAGTGTAGACACCCTCGCTAGGAGAATGTACGTAGGGTGGCATTCAACTTCATGGAAATTTACAAAACACGCTAGAAATGTTCAACAATCCTAAGATCTGTGCGAGTTACGGAGACTAACTTCTACGTGACAGGCCAGGGACACCTTGGAAACAACTAAGGGAATGAAACGGAATTCAATGGGGTTACTAAAAATAATAATGTGGATAATGGAAGAAAGATAGTAAAACTGTCTAAATCAATAAAGTGAATGCGTCTAGATCTGTCGGGAGTTAATGATGTTCGGGTAAGTAGAGATAGCGAGGGGGCAGGAGATTATGTTGCGTTCCTGGCAGGTGTTAAAGGGGAAAGTACAGAGTGTGGAATAGGACTGTTCATCAGGAACACAGTAGCACGCTACAAAGTCTTTGTTAGACACATAAATTAACAAATGATGTGGGTAGATTTAGCAGGTGAAATAATTAGGTAGAGAATCATCTCAGCATATTAACTGTGTAAGGGAGTAGATGAGGATGATGTGGACAAAATTTATGAAGCACTGAGTTACTTCGTAGTCAGTGTCAACGACAAGAACAGGTTGGAGTTACTGGATGATTTGAATCCAGAAATTGGAAATATTACAGCAGGATATTGCACGCGCTCACCCTTTGAATCCCAGACTAGAATTCGGTTCTTTAGTAAATGTCTAACAAACATCTGTATACAAAATAGCGTGCTCAAGTAAACACAGGGATGAACGGGGCATGCACACTTAAGTAGGCGGAAGGCTCATCCGTAGAGACACAAATAAGAGATTCCACAATAGGACTAGGAAGTTACCGAATTAATTTCCATAGGCATTACTAACTATATACAATAAAAGGTTAATGCAACTGTTTCCATTTGAAATGGCAACAAGGAGCAATTTATTCACGGAATTTCGTAAATTTTTACATACTGTCAATATTTTCAAATGTGACAATAACAAACCTGAAAAGGAAATACAATTTTTTCGTACCATCTTACCTCACTGATGGGGGGATGAAATTATATGACCGAGCTCGATAGCTGCAGTCGCTTAAGTGCGGCCAGTATCCAGTATTCGGGAGATAGTAGGTTCGAACCCCACTGTCGGCAGCCCTGAAAATGGTTTTCCGTTGTTTCCCATTTTCACACCAGGCAAATGCTGGGGCTGTACCTTAATTAAGGCCACGGCCGCTTCCTTCCAACTCCTAGCCCTTCCCTGTCCCATCGTCGCCATAAGACCTATCTGTGTCGGTGCGACGTAAAGCAACTAGCACAGCACACGAAATTATATGAGGTCGAACAGCAACCCGCATGCTAATACAGAAATGCTTGAATTAGCCGAACACCTGATCCATAGGGATCGAACCAATAACCCGTGTGCTTAGACACGTAAACCTGAAACCATCTGAGGAGACGTGGGCACGAGCACAACCTGTATTGCGGTCACCTCCACGTTCCATTTGATGAGTCACCTCCGGATATTTACATATCAGATAGTCCGGATTCCTATCCTAGAAATGTTATCGTAACAAAAAGGGACAAACTAGACGGACGGACCCTAGCCTAATTATCTAGAGTCACGAACATGCCAGTAATAACTCGTCAAATTAAATCTCAACCTAACATTACCATTGTCAATGCGACAATTAGAGTATAGGAAGTGGATTCCCAAAACCTCATATAATCCTGACATTTACCGTCCGTTGTCTCATTCGCACAATTAGGAACCTAGGCCTCCAAGGGAAACCTAAGTTGTTGGTCGGAACCAAACCGACTCAGGGCGGATACTTCTTCTTTTTATTATTATTATTAATTTTTATTCTGGTTATTATTTGTTAATGTTCGTCGACATTTCAGTACAATGGTTGTGATTACTGGTAACAGTATTTAAATATTATTATTATTATTATTATTATTATTATTATTATTATTATTATTATTATTATTATTATTATTATTATTATTACGATCGTTAAAACAACAACATTTCGATTACTATTACCGGTGGTAAATATTATATTATGTTTACCATTAACATGTTTATAATCGAACTTCAGTATAATGATAATTATTACGGGTGAACAATATTTATTATTATTATTATTATTATTATTATTATTATTATTATTATTATTATTATTATTATTATTATTATTATTATCATGAGTCCCATTTACATATGTTCAATGTGTCATGATTTGTCAGTCCACCATGCGTTTATTTGTGTGGGCTATCAACCTCAATTAATTAACTAACATGAAGCATATCCTTCTCGCATGTGCTTTAACGGGGTGCGGTCCCTACACTCTCCGTAACTCAGTATTAAATCTGCCTCTCTACCACGGGCTGATAATTCCATTTTCCAGTACCCGGACATTTAACAATCTCTGTGTTTCTCGTAGATTCATTTTATATTACGTCGTAGTTTCCCATCATATCTCATCGTACTTCGATTATATTCCATCGTAGCTCCATTACATATATTTTCATGTAGATTCCTCATTAATATTCCTGATACGGACATCTATCTCTTTCCTCATACACCGGAGTAATATTACTCAGTTATCATTCACAGAGTTCACGACTGATTGTTGACGACGTAGCACGGCCTGTTTTTACCATGACTGCAGATTATTCCTCATTTCTCCATTTACACTTGATTAGTTATCTGAGGTTAGTCTCCACGAATGAACGTCGGGGTGTAAATTTATATTCCGATACATTTTTAACAATCAGGAACTCGTAATTACCATGTGGTCACAAACAACGATTAGCACAATATTATGTAGACCATTATTTAGAATTTATTAGAACCGCGATTTAAACAATAAGTTTAGACAATTATTTAGCATTTATTATAACCAGCGGCATAATTCTGACTCATTAATTTACCCCAAATTAATAAACACATTATTAGGACCCCAATCAGAATTTTTAGTATGTCAGTAACAACTCCCAGTCATTTTAGTACTTTATACATTTAGGGCCGATTGCAGAAACGATTACTAGTTTTAAGCCTTAGACAACGTCTACCTAAAATGCGGCAGGCATTCTCAGGCATTGTTTTTTATTTGCTAGTGGATTTACCTCGCACGGACACAAATAGATATTATGGCGACGATGGGAGAGGAAAGGACTAGGAGTTGGAAGGAAGCGGCCGTGGAGTTAATTAAGGTACAGCTCCAGAATTTTCCTGGTGTGAAAATGGGAAAACACGGAAAACCATCTTCAGGGCTGCCGACAGTAGGATTCGAACCCACTATCTCCTGGATGCAAGCACACAGCCACGAGCTACTAACCGCACGGCCAACTCACCCGGTCAGGCATTGTTTAATCGTAGACATCGTCTAAACACCGTTTCTGCAATCGGCCCTTAATTTCCAACGAAAGCGATATCCTTATCTGCGGACAAGTCATGCTCATGCTTAGCCGTACTTGAGTAATGTGTAGGAAGACAAATAGCTGACTGGCGATTGGCGCGCACTGACGAATTTTATTGGTTGCGAAAAGCAAAGAATTGCATGAAGGATACTTCTATCTCCATTTTCAAACCAATATTGAAACTTTAAACGATGTATAGTTAAACATCGGCTGAACATTATTTATGCAACGGAAGATCATGCTCGATTTAGACGTTGTCTAAGGCTTATAGCTAGTAATCGTTTCTGCAATCGGCCCATTATGTTCAGGATTTAACACTGTTTAAATTTTAATATCGTGCTTTCAATCCCGATAATTTAATCCAATTTAACTGCCGACAAAATCTCGGAATTTCGGCATTATTTTTATTACTATTATTACTCGACCTTCCGTACGTGAACCACAGATATAATTACACTTGCACTTTAATATATCTGGATTTATCGTAATAACATGCCTGATTCCTAACACTAAATATAACATTGACCAAAGTGGTCGAGAAATTCATTCAAAAACCTCGGTTAGCATAACACTCTCCGAAATAAACAATGAACAAATTAAATACACCCAAATCAAATTTATATACAACAAATAAGCATTAATTAATTAATTAATTTAACCCATATTTACATTTGATCTCATTATGTCCCTCCGCCTTGTCTTAAATAAATCATGGAACCGAGAGGCGGTCAATGTGTTACGTTAAGTAACCATTATGAACTTATTTGTTCATTTTATCGCGATACTATTCCCATATAATTAATTAATTAATCAAATTATGGTACTCATCACTGTGTCGAATTCCTGCGTTGGACGGATAAAGGGCAACAGACGATTCGCGATTGTCAAATACGGCACTCCCGGCAATGGTATCTAGGCTGTCTAGTGTTCGCAAAGCTGACTCGTTTTCCTCCGCATCTGACGAAGTCTCCCGTGATTTTCAAAGGCTGCAACCACTACTCGGGTATTCCATTCGAGCCTATGAGTGGGTCTAGCCATATTACGTTACTTGAAGGCATGTAGACAGTGCTTCAATAACCAGTTTTCCATTTGACCACATGTGTGTGAGTGCTCGTCGAATCTAGGGGTCTACTCTACCAGAACGCACCAGTGCGCCTGCCTTATTGGATTATATTCTACTAGAAAGCGCCAGTGTGCTAGCATTATTTCAATCAGGGACCATCCAGATCTTCCTACAGTAGGATATTGCCGATCAAGACACCATGGACGCAACCCCGAAGAGGATGAACCTAGAATGATTTACTGACGACGGACCAGTGATGGAGACTTAACCCCTTATATGTTGGTGGCTAAATATTTAGCCACCCCACATAAAGGTCCATATTTTTAACAAATTGCAATGAATTTGGTCTTTATCGCCATAAGCCACATGCCTGAACGGATAGTGGCTAAATAGTAAGCCACAAAGAAGATTATGAAGGCTGTGCAAGCAACTGGGATTGGAAAACGATCGAATTGGCTAAGGATATTGCCACCATCCATTGAGGCTCCACGGAAAAACATGGTTATGCTGTATTGGAGAGAATTCGATGTTGTTTTTCTAACAAACAGAATTTGAATTGCTAGTTGTGGCTATATCAGTGTCTTCATTTGATATTCTGGCAGTCTATTCTGCCAACGTCAAGCAGATCTCTTTACAAGTACATTATTTTATGAAGTTGTTTTTTTGAAGTTGCGCCAAAAAATACTACGCTTGCCAACTAATTATTTTACATTGTAAAGGAAACACTTATAATTAAAGAATATTTTGAGGTATAAATGCATGTAGAAATAAACATACATGTAACCAATAAGCGACTTTGGTATGGGAAATTATCCGCTCAGATAATAATATCGCCTTTATCCGAGTTGTCAAGTGACAAACATAACCTCACATTTAACCGTAGGCCTAGGCCTAGGTTTTATGCTATAAATGACAAGTATAACAGCGTCCACCTGCGAGAAAACATCTGTCTAACCGTATTTTCTTATCTGTGTCTCAAGATACGTCATGGCGAAGTACGTGGACGTAAATAAGATGTCGGCAGACGAGCTATTCGACTTAGTGAGGCGCTGTTTCAGCAGATCAAGGAAGGTGAGATAGTGATGCTGAAGATTCTGTTGCATACAGAACTCGGATGATGGATACATCTACTCGTTCTAAAAGCATCAATGATTCTGTATTGCACGATAATGTGTCAGAGATTGAATCAGCTGATCCCATGGATACTGATGACATTGATATACAAGATGATTCTGAAAATTCTCCTAGTCTGTCTTCAAGGTTCATCCAAATTTGTAAAGACTATTTGTATTTTTCTACGGTATTGTTTCAAAGTTCCTACCAATGAAAGAAAATTGTGACTTCATATACTGATGGTGGCTAAATGAGTAGCCACCATCCACGTACAGAAAGTTGTGGGTCAGAATGGATGGTGGCTAAATATTTATCCACCCTATTTTTATTCGTATATAACAAATTTAGGAGCAAATTGCCTTAAAAACTGTCCTAACCTATTCGTTTGCAACTCAGGATTAAGAGAAACATAAAAATATACTCATAACCAACAAAAAATTCCTGCCCTATAAAGGGTTTTAAATACCTACGGGTAACCTCTCATAATAGCAGGGTTATACGCAGAAATTGTAAGCACATTCGATGATACTTCTAAGTATGAAAATTATCATGGTCTCATTAAAACTTAACTTTATAAATATAGTAATTTTCAGCATGTAATTTGATAATATGTAGGTGACGCAATATGCGTGTTTCAATGGGGTAAAAATTAGTTATTAGATTGATTTCCTGTGTTTTTGTCTTCAGTGATTATGAATTAATCACGAAATTATTCCGTAGATTTCAGGATGAATTAGTATGTAAGGCACTTTAGTGTGTTTTATGTTTGCGTGGAGCATTCGTAAGGGTGGAATTGATAATTCAGTAGACTTCATAATCCATTCCAAGTTTAATTGGTTGAGAGGGGTCTTCGTAATTTTCCAAATATGTATTATTCAAATGCTTCACGACGTTAGTGCATGTGTCCATCCACCCCCTGTAATCTTAAGAATGCTTACAAATGGAAGAAGGAGATGATGGCTAGATGTGCAATCAATGATCTATACATCTACGTGGGTGATCGTTATGCTAAATAAATTACCTGTCGACTTGGGATCTTCTTATTCGTAAATAACGTGGATTTGAGATACACGTTGTACTGTACCCAGGGGTAAATACCCTCTAGGACGATGCCTCCATTCCTGTATGAACATCCGACTAACTCAGGGTTGGGCAGAGAGTGGGTTGGTTGCCGATTGGGTCAGGATAAAAGTCGAAGTTCTACTCAAAAATATAAGTAAATGACAGGATAATGGAGGTATAACACAAATGAGAAACAATCATATGGGGTAAGATGGATTTATTTATAAATATCCCCAAATCATTCTACTTGAGAGTTAAATAAATTAAAGAAAAATATCAAAATGGCATCACAAAATTCAAATTAAAAGAAATCTGGACATTACAACATCAATTATATAAGAAACAAAATGGAAATAAAGTATCAAGCACAACATGAATACTTGTATACTTTCAAACCGATCATCTTCTTATCAGTCCATGGTTCAAGAGATATGTGATCATACGTGTACGCATACACTGATATGTAGTTAATTCAATTCAATTCGCTTCGCATGGAGTTACACACTTACGCATCACAACGATACGGTTATGAAGTTAATTAATTCGAGAGTCGCCACTGTTAAAGAAAGTTACAATAAAAGAAAAGTTACGATGAAAAGAAAAACTAAGACGCTATGGGACCTTATATGAGTTATGCAAAACACTAGGGGCATTTACTACGCTATATGTACAACAAATCAAACAAGCAACACTAAACACTTCTATTTACATTGGATAATGAGAAAAGGTCTTACGTGTTACACAGATTCTACGTGAATCGCCGTTCACCACAAAGGATCTAGACAGAATTAGATTGACCACCAATAAAATTTAGCACTCGGGCTCTTCCCCATTAAAACAAAGAGACAAGGTATTCAAACAACATATAACAATATACAACATCATCCTGAATGGGAAAAACATATAAATAGCCATCAATATCTTGTACAAAGCAATGGGCAACATTGCCTCCTGCTGCTGCATTTGAGCTCTCAACAGCGCGGTCATCCGTCATGTATTTGCGGGTAGGCTGCGAGCTAAAAGGAAATGTTGAACTCAACACTGCACTAAAGTTTGAATTCTGTCTCCCAAGACTGTCACAAGGAAATCACATCTCACTCGCACGGTCAAATAAAAACACAGCCAACTTATCAGCTTGCAATGAGATAACGTCTGTCACCGTCTTTACGGAAAGTCACGTATAATCCTTCCTTCCTAGCATGCTTTTACCATTTAACACACATCAGACTCATTAGTCTGGAATTAATTCCGTCAATTCTGTTATCAATATACACTCAGAAGACAATTGGCAGGTACATCTCTACTGCACAATATTCTCTCGCAGATCAGGCATACAATCGGCCTACACTATAATTCAGCATGCACTCTTATATCTCTTATCACTTATGAATCACATTGGCCATCTAGACTATGAGACCCGGTTCATTTCCCGTGCAAGTTATTGGGTAAACAGTTTCCAACTTAGTTTTAAAGATCCTATTCTTACAACGCTGTTATGCAGCTACTTCGGACAGCTCCTGTAATACATGCGTCATGCAATTAGCTATATCTGTGTCTCTAAATAACCGAAATAAAATGACAAAGTAAGTATTTATCTCTGAATTTAGATGAATTTGTCAATCTAATTCCCCTAGCATATATTCATAAAGAAAAATCGGAATATCCTACACTAAATTAAGCATACATGAATAAACAGCAACTAATCCTAACAAATCCCTCATTATCTCAACTATCTAGTCGTAAATCAGAATGAAGATGAAAAGTACATGCATTATTCTCATATCCTTATTTACAACACCATTAAATTGAATCAAACACATGCCGTCAGGCTACTTTAATAAAAACCCTATCTAAACTGCCCTAGTGTCTTATCATAATTCATATAACATGCCATAATAAATAAATGCGTCTTAACTTATCCTGACAACTCTCGAGATACATGGTAGCAGTTTACATCCCTGCTGTATGAAGAAATTACACCATGACGATCACAGTTTCAACACGTGGAGATGCACTTCCTTCTTCCATATGCGAAGCCATCTTCTTCCTGAAAAGTTATTTACACTGGAACACAAAACCTTGGGATGAAAATATCTTCACCGCTCAATGCAATACGTGCCGATCAACCCTTATTGACCAAATCAGCCAAACACACCGACTCTTCAATAATTATAACTCCAATTTAAAGGGTATACACAGTTTGATAGCGGCACGCGGTACGCTACGATAGTTCCTCACGAACACGACCGACACGAATGTGTGATACAATAACACGTGTCTCCTGCACTTGTTACACTGCGGCTAATGATCACTATCTATGTTGAAATTACACCGTGCAATAACCTAATTTGCAGTTTTCTCTGGAACAATTATATATTCCAGCTACACGACTGAAACACTTGTTTGAAATAAAATACTATTACTGATATAACACTCCTGCACTGTCTAAGCAGTCCGATCAAAATACACTTCCACACTCTCCAAACAATCCTATCAGAGTCACGTCTACAGTCTCCAAGTTATTCTAACAGAGTGACGCTCTTCCGAGCTTGGGTTACTGAGGAAGCTTCGGTAACGCCGTTGCAATTCTGGGGTTCCCGGTTGTCTAAACCAACCACCAATCAGAAAGCTTGCTATGTCTGATGACACAAGATAAGTTGCAATACATTTGTGAAACACAGCTCAAATAATCGCAAATCTTTTCCTCAAATTATAATATCATATTTCTGAATTTATATCACTTCTACATCTGTGGAAAACCAACGAATGACAGAAATTAACATGAGCTACTGTACACGTTTGCCAGCCTGGAACTGAGACTTGGCGCGATGTCGACTCCATGGTTGCCGATTCCTTACATTCTTATTGGCTGAAAATAATGCTTATTCAACATCTAGTACACGTGCCAAATCTTGCCCACGCTTGGTTACGCCAACCTATTCTCACGATCAGAAGGAAGTGTTAAGCAACGTCCAGCGACATGATATCTCCATAGAAATCCGGTCTTAGCTATCTGGGATTCAATGCTTTAATTTTTCTGACTGTAACTTGTATGAATAAAATTTATATATTTTTTGTCAAATAATGCTCTAAATATTTCATATGGGCCGGCAGGATACGGCTCAACGTGTGTGAAGTGAAGGGCGAAACGATAGATGGTTTTTTTGCTAGGGGCTTTACGTCGCACCGACACAAATAGGTCTTATGGCGACGATGAAAAACGATAGATGTGAAAAGGCGTAAGATAACAGATTAAGAAGATGATAATAATAATATTAATGATGAGGAATGAACCCATAATGATATGGTTTAAGCAGTGAAATAAAATGATATTGAAGGTACCCATAAATGATCATTTGCCTGAAGAAAGGCGAGAGAATGGAAATGAGAATTACGTACTTATGTCGGGGAGCGAAGGGAAAGTAAGTTTGCTCCCAGCTTACGAGGACAAGCTGATTCATAGGGAGAGATTTATGGTCCTCAGATTATAGGACAAGAGGGTAAAGCGACCGAACTTCTAGGCTGGGACGTTATGTCTGTCATAATGCTCGCAAAAATTCACATTTGACATTTTCGTCACTTTCGCACTGTATTAAATATTCACGTGCCAATAACTTGTACTATCAACGTTGTATGTTTTGTGATCCGATAGGCGAATTAATCCTCCCAATTTCATATTAAAATGAGATCGGAATAGGAATTTCACGGCGCACCTCGAAGTCAATCTAACATGGTTCGATACTCGATCGTTATTGACGTCTCTGGATTGTCACCAGGAGATCTGTAAAGGGTCACACTTTCATAAGGCATTAAGGTGTGAATTTTACTTGTGTTGATGTATTTACAGGTGATTGCTTCATTCTTCATGTGTTTATGTTTATGTATTATATCAGTGTAAAGTGATTTATGGTTATTTACAGGAAACCCACGTTGTGTGTGTCCGGTTTGTAATATAGTAGCATAAGGTAGTGCTCCCGGAGAAATGTGTACATGCGAAAATATTATATGTAATTAATATGATGAAGTAGATTTTATTAGCGACAAGCGACGACATGATTTTCATGACTGGTTAAATGTGCGGAAATGTATTTTATGAAATAACTTAATACTACGATTTTTCAAAGAATATTGTTTTTCCTTACGAGAATTTGCATAATTTATGTGTTGTTAGGTAGTAAGGTAGTGGATATACCTGCGGGTACCGATATTAGGCAAAGGTACAGATCCATATTGATTGATCAGTGCAAGATACATGTGTCAAGTATTAATAAGCTGATTTGGGAATGCCAAAATGATATTCAGAACTGATAGAGACTGACAAGACATTTGACAGCATTTCCCATATAATTGATTTTTGTGTTTTATAATAATATCGCATTTTCTCTTGTGTATCGACTTTCATGTGACTCTATCAGTTATTATAATTGTGTTTTGAATGAGGAACAAACCACTCTTCTCATTCAATTGAATAGTGTATTTCACTTTTATTGTAGAACACCCTACTTTCAATATAGTTGGATTAAGTGCCCACTCTGTTACGAACAGACCACTGACCCGTATACTCTTGAGCTTAGCCGTTGTGGCGGTTGATAGTAAGCAGGATGGGACTTCCATGCCCGCGTTTGATTTCCGAACTTCACCATCCAGAAGATTTCCACCCAAACATTTATTTGCGAAGTCAAATTTTATACTCAGCACCATGGCGAGCCCGGGACAGGTTCATTAATTGGCGCCCAATGGCGTGCGGCGTTATTGTTGTTTGTGGCGTATTTGTAGCATTTGCATATATGACCAATTGGTGACGATAAGTTTGTTTCACAAATATGTAGCCTGATTATGAGGAATGAGTTTGAATACCGCTACTGTAAATGGGAACACCCAAATACAAGGTAGTCTTACCAAGTTGGTATGGTTGAAACCAAGCGGATGGGAATATTGAATTTATTTCGAGTGTTTTTATTTTGTTAGGAAAGAGGAATACAGGTATAGGGAATCAGAGTATCTGCGTACAGTATTTACAATAGATGAATATGTCGGAAGGTGTGCTTAAGCCACAACCATAGATAATTATCTCACACGTAATGGTATACAGATGAGTGACAGGTACAGTGTAAATTTGTGTTATATAAGATGGATAAGCATGGAGAAGTTGTGTATCCAGAAAACGTTGCGTAATACCCAGGCCGCAGAAGATGACACAAATCAGAAGGATGAAAATGACAAACAAGATGGTGTTACTACACAATTAAGACAGGTAGAGGCGCGACGAAGTAGTCGACAAGAACAAGTGTAAGAAGGGATGAATATCCAGAAGGACAAGGAAGGGGAAGAAGGATAAGACGAGACAAAGAAGGAAGAAGGAGAAGACGAGGAAGCTCCCAGTATTCAGGAAAACTGCGTTTAAAATTTGTCTTCACATGGGCCTAATTAAGGAGCTCCAGAAATTTTTGATATGGAGCTATGGGATGGATAGTGGTTACTCAGGATATTGAAGAGATGTGTCATGGAGTCAGGCCAGCTGCAGAAGAGTGGAGAGAATAGGCAGCAGTGAAGTTGAACACCAGACTGTACCAGGAGAAGGTGGAAGTAAAAGAAAGTTTCGTCAAGGCTCAGCGTTCCAGATAAGACATGGTCTTAAGAAGACCAGGACCATACCGGGAACTAGAAAGCGGCTAAAGAAGATAAAGGAATTGTGCCTTATTACAAGGAAGGAAGACCTAGGAGAATCAGCTAAAGACCTCATGTTTCAAAATATGGTCACGAGAAACCAATGGGGGATCAGTAGACTTAACAACGAACCGAGTTGGAATGTACTGTATATTATGTGCAAATATAAGATTAAGACAGTCTACTTAAGTTTGATAGTATAATAAGCCATATGATAAGATAGAATTAAGTACATGTAGTTACAATATTATGTTTTGAAGATGAAAGGAAGAAAACACTGTTGTATTAGATAACTGATAACCGAACTTGACAGAATCGTCCAGGACCTAGAGAACAACACGCGACGCTACACCCTCTGAAACGACATAAGGACATTTTGCCACAAGGCGTAAAGATAAAACTACTTCAAACTTTGATACTACCAATACTTGACTACTGCGACACTGTCCTCATTGATGGGACCCCTGAACAAAATATGAAACTTCAACGAGCATTGATAGCTCACCTAATGAACTGAACTTACATATGAGGCGGTTAGGTGGATTATCGGAGTGATATGACCACCATGATGTGACCACTAAATGTTCTTCTTCTTCTTATTATTATTGTTATTGTTATTATTATTATTATTATTATTATTATTATTATTATTATTATTATTATATTTACGTGTGCGATTGTGTGTGTGTGTGTGTGTCTGCGTGTGTGGTGCCTTAACCAGTCAGCAGTCCATTTCTTCATTAAATGCCACCGTAACCCCGTTCAGAAAGGAAATGAAGAACCTAGGTATGACCCTGACTGAAACTCTTGACTGGTCTGACCACGTAAGAAATACATGTAGAAAAATGTACGCGACGCTACACCCTCTGAAACGACATAAGGACATTTTGCCACAAGGCGTAAAGATAAAACTACTTCAAACTTTGATACTACCAATACTTGACTACTGCGACACTGTCCTCATTGATGGGACCCCTGAACAAAATATGAAACTTCAACGAGCATTGAACTCTGGTCTTCGATTTGTTTTTAACTTGAGTTACGATGCTCACATAACCCCTAGCTACGCATTTATTTCCTGGCTGAAACCCGAGAGGCGACCGAAATTCCACGTACTTACGTTGATATATCGAACTCAGAAGGAAAAGCTACCCGAATACATCTCTTCAAAATTCCATTTATTATCCTCATTCCATAATTGTAACACTAGTAACACTAGATCTGGCACTTTCCTCGCTATTCCCGTCAACCACTCTTCAATATATAACAGATCCGTTGTTGTGGCTGGGTCACGACTTTGGAATTCACTCCCAGCTGCTGTCAGGAACTCTAACTCAATATCGAAATTTAAGACTGCATGTAGAGATTACCTGTTGAATACCGCTGATTGTTTCGTGTGTATGATGACGTATGGTAGGTTGTGTGATTGTGGTTATTATTATTATTATTATTATTATTATTATTATTATTATTATTATTATTATTATTATTATTATTATTATAGTGTAATGCACATAATATTTAGCTTCTTACTCATGTACATAGATCACTTTTATGGCCATACTTATATTTCCATTTACTTTATTACTTATTGTGTTCTCTTTATGCATTGCTTATTTTTTCAGTGTGTATCTTACATTGTTGAACTCTGCTTTCTTTCTTTATTATATGTTGTCCAAATCTGTAATTTTTAGTTTATCTTTGAATTTATGATAGAATAGTACATTTCTTTTATATATGTATTATCCGTACATAAATTATGTGGTTAAGTGTAAGAGAGGGCAATGAGCCCTAACTTCGCCACTGCTAAAGTCAATAAATAATAATAATAATACTGGATGGAACGACAGAGGCGATATATAATGCATAAAACCACAAACTATATCGTGTACCAAGACAACTCCCTGCTGAAGATCCTGAATATCCAGCTGTTGAAGAACCACGAGAAGAAGACAGTGAGGACGAAGAAGATGTCGACATCGCGGAGGATCCGGAAGTGGATGAAGAAGAGGCCAGTGATATCAACCAATTATGGATCGAAGAAGATTGTCATGATTTGGATAATGATGGTGACTACAGATAAGGATGATTGTAAAGAATGCACGGGAAAACGAGATATGTTGATGCAAGAATGTCTACAAGTCCTGCTGAAGAGACACGAATTGATCCAAGAGAACGCCATGCTGCGGAAAGGACAATTGTAACCTCAGATAACTTAAGATGTCACAGCATATTTAGTAAGAAAAATGCCTAGTTTCGTGATTTTTCTTAGATGAACTAGGGGAAGGATGTGACCGTCCAACACTATGCTAAGAGGCATGTAATGAGGTCCAACAAGTCAGATATGCCATTTTCCGCGTTATTTTACGAAATATTTGGTCGTGATGAGCATTTTACGCCCGGTCCGGGATGCGAGCGGCGCTGCGCTATCTCTAGGGGTGAAGCTCTAATTACGAGTACCGAGGGAGAAAACTCCCAGTACAACAAAACCTTGAAATTACACTCTCTCTCCAACGAGCGAGAAAGAAACAGCACGCCAAACTAAAAGACTGCCTAGTTCAGGAGGCGGAGTTAACTTTACAGGATTTTAACTAGAGAACTGGATATTACCAGCAATTTCCCTGTATATTCACGGATGTCAACGCACAGCTTCCGCGCGTCAAGTAATAATAATAATAATAATAATAATAATAATAACATTTTGGTACAACTTTAGACATTTACAAGTAAGGACTCATTGAAATCAGTATAATTTACATTATATAATAATCTAAGAAGATGTATTACTTAACGAACGTATTAGTAGTAATGGCGCACATGAGCCAGATGTGTGGTGATAGAAAACATCTGTCCTCACGCTTATATAGAGTGAGATAGGGGATTCCCCACCTCATACTATTCCGCGCGTTGAAACCCAAGAGAAAGCTTGTTATATTACCAGAGATTCAGCGATGCGATTTACATAAAAATGGACGAGTAAAAAGAAGAAGTCGACATCTATAAAATGAATACTCATATGACCCTGAGGGATCATTATGAACGGAGCTATTTTGGCCCTGTGGACGGAGCTTACCCTTTCCATAGCCGACGACCCGGAACTGCTATAAAGGAAAAGCAGGCCAGCCCTCAGTATTCATTCTTTACTCATTCATTATTCGGACCCAGTCATTCATTGTGAACCAGTGATGCTCATTCGGCGTGATTCAGTGCTACTCAATAATATGTCTTTTTTATTCAGTGTTCTAAATAATTATGTTAGACAGAGGTATATTCCGTGTTAGACTGATACACTTTTATAACATAATCACAATTCCTTGCGTAAAATAATAATTGTGGTGTGTGGATATATGCGATTTAAGCCCAATATATATTAAGGGGATGTCGACTAGTAAAGTCTGTATCGGCTCACATGAATAATTTCAAAGAACGTGTACAATTCCAATAATCGCCAAGACGTAGTGAGTTATTGACTATAGAATACCAATAATTATTGTACCATGATTAAGGCATGTGCAGTAATAGGAGACGTTCATTCTAACCAGTAACAGTTGTTAGATTAGCCAGGAAGTACTACCTAAGTGAACAAGTGGCCTTAGTGGTAACTGCTTTCCACTCCCTAGTTGTCATCACACTGGGAATTCACGGGTCTCCTATAATTTTAAAGGTGTAGTCATATAATACAACAATACTTCAGGAAATACACCCACCCCCTCGTAAATATTCTCCATTTATAAATCTCCTTTCTGGTTTTGATTGTGTTTGGTTCTCCATATAACTTAAGGAGTGCATATAACACGTCACATCGACTTGGTTATGTGACCCCGTATAACATTTACGAGTACATGAACATCACATCTAGGTTTGAGGTTATTGATTTGTTTCTATATCTTAAGGGGAGTTATGACTGCAATTACAATTTACAACTTACCAAACCAAATTTAAAATACAAGCACATATTAACAAGACATTGCTCCGCGCAAAACTTGGAGTTAATTAGTTGTTTGGTTAAAAGTTATTGACAAACAATTTTCGTTTTTATATACTGCATGAAAATTGCTCTTTGCGTCAGAGTTTTCACCTTTTGGGCTATAATTTTGCAATCAAACAAAAACAAAAACCCACGGCACTTAACGCCCTTGAAAGGGCTCTGAACTGCCCAGCAACCGCTACTCAGCCCGAAGGCCTGCAGGTTACGAGGGGCAGTGTGGTCAGCACAACGCATCCTGTCGGCCGTTATTCTGGGCTTTCGAGACCGGGGCAGCCATCTCACCGTCAGATAGCTTCTCAACCTCAAACCAGCCCTCAGGTCGAGAGAGAAGTCCCTGACCTCGCTGGAAATCGAACCCGCGGCCTCCGAGCGAGTGGCAGGCACGCTACCCCTACACTACGGTGCTAACTTATAATTTGGCAGACTTGCCAAAAATACTAATATATTTAAGAACAAAGTCGGCCTCTCACCGCTGGATACCGTGGTTCAAATCCCGGTGACCCCATGTGAGATTTGTGCTGGACAAAGCGGAGGCGGGACAGGTTTTTCTCCGGGTACTCCGGTTTTCCCTGTCATCTTTCATTCCAGCAACACTCTCCATTATCATTTCATAGCATTTATCACTCATTAATAAATCACCTTGGGAGTGGCGAACCCATTGTAATAACAGCCTATATATGTTTCATTCATTACATCCCTGATCCGGTCAACTACCGGAAAACAGGTTGTAGGTTTTCATTTTCATTTAAGAACAACTCCGGGTTTTGCAGTCAGGTATACAGTATTGGAGTTATAACGCTTTCTTCCATTTTTCATTATTCACTCAATAGGCAAAAATCTGGTTTCGTGGTGTTTCAGGAGTAACATTACGACGGTAATATTCAACTGATAAAAAAATTCAGAGCTACTTTTAATTCCTTTACATATTCAAACATTCTCTGAAAATTTCAGGTGAATCCAATAAGAACACTGTCGCAAGGTTCATTTTATGTATGGCTAAGAGAAAAAGTTTTAAGCTAGAAAAAACTAATTGATTCCGCCTCTGCGGTGTAGCGGTTAGTGTGATTAACTGCCACCCCCGGAGGCCGGGGTTCGATTCCCGGCTCTGCCACGAAATTTGAAAAGTGGTACGAGGGCTGGATCGGGGTCCACTCAGCCTCGGGAGGTCAACTGAGTAGAGGTGGGTTCGATTCCCACCTCAGCCACCCTGGAAGTGGTTTTCCGTGGTTTCCCACTTCCCCTCCAAGCAAATCCTGGGGTGGTACCTAACTTAAGGCAACGGCCGCTTCCTTCCCTCTATCTTGCCTATCCTTTCCAATCTTCCCATCCCCCACCGAGGCCCCTGTTCAGCATAGCAAGTGAGGCCGTCATTCTCTCGAGTTGTATCCCCCGACCCAATGTCTCACGCTCCAGGACACTGCCCTTCAGGCGGTAGAGATGGGATCCCTCGCTGAGTCCGAGGGAAAAAACAACTCTGGAGGGTAAGCAGATTAATAAAGAAAGAAAGAAAGAAGAAAAACCTAATTGAAAATTTTAAGAAACACACTTGCTTTGAAGCTGCCCTGGACTGTAATTTTATCCCTGAGATGTCATTCTCCTCTTAAAGCACTTCGCAGGCCTACTACAAGGTAAATGCAGGGTGAACAAAAAATGCCGCACGTGGAAGTCGGCATACGGTTCCTCGTCGAAATTCACGACAAAAGTTTATTTAGCAGAACCTAGTCCCACCAATAGGTTTAATAGAAATGCGAGTTAAGAAACGAGGCTCTGGCAACTCTGTAACGGCGTGCAGCGTGGCCAAGCACAGGTCGCACGAACTCGGCGCTCTGCCGGAGCTGTCTCATTAGCTCAGTGAGACGAGGAAATGCCATAAATGCCATAAATGCCGGTTGTGCGGACACACCGATATTCTTGTCGCTTTCGCGCCAATTTTTTTCTGTTAATGTATAAAATTGTATCCAATGTTCACCTGCACTATGCAATACACTCTGTTCAGTCTTACCGTTTGAGTTACCTTTATTTAAACATTCAAACATAACATGAACTTCTTACAGACGTAAATGACTACTTTGTTACGTCCATGGTACAAACAAACCCAATACGTAGAACATAATAGTTGATACAGTAACATCGACTCTATCCAATGCGGTGCAAGGAAACACATTACAGTACAGTGGGTGGGCTACGCTGGATTGCCCATTATGCGGAACAATAATTCCATAGTGTACGTGTGACGTCCAGTCTTATCTTCACAGAGCCGGTACGTACACTTACGAGCAACGTTCACTTCACAACAGATGTTCAAAGCGACCACCTTGCATTTGCAAACACGTCGCCACTCGTTGGAGCATACTTTGCCGGACCCTACGCAACACGCCTGCATCCACCATTGCCAATGCAGCATGCACGCGGGCTAGGTCTTCTATATTCATGGGTGGAGTACTATAAACATGTTCCTTTAAGTGTCCCCGACGTCCGCGACCAATCCTTTTCCCTGGAAACGCTTCATTTAACCAGTTACGCACAGTCATTCCAAAGTGTGGCGGTGCACAATCATGCTGAAACCGTAGCTGTCGCCGAACACCATGTGGAACGTTTTCTAAAGCGTCAGGCCAAGTATTTCCCAGAAACGTACGATAGCGGCAATAGGTAAGGGCCTAAAAGCACTCCTCCCACGAATCCAGCCCACAGGTTTATGCCAAAGTGTGCCTGAAAGCCACGTTCACGAGTGACATGGGGGTTGTGGTCAGACCAATAATGGCTGTTGTGATGGTTGAAGATACCTTCGTCACTCCATATCACGTTCTTTATAAAATGTTCGTTATTAACAGAACTGTACTCGTTGAATGCGGTCTTCTGGCCGCTGGTGTTGAGTTAACGTGTAATGATATGGATGCAGTTTTTCGCCGTGCAATACGTCAACAACCAGTGTTTGAGATAACTGGAACTGCCTTGCAATATCACGGGTACTTCGCCAAGGTGATTGGTGAACGGCTTCAAGATTGTCGTCCTCTGTTTGTGGAGTACATCTAGTCCTTGGACGACCTCTGTCCACTATTTGTGGACGAAGATTACCGGTTTCCCGCAGGCGTTGCTCAAGGCGACGAAAAACATTCTTATCGGGATGGCGCCTTTGAGAGTACCGTGCTGCATACTCACGAGCAGCAGCAGAATCTTGGTTATCGGATGCACCCAACACTAAAAGCATATCGACGTATTCGCCGTTCGTGTACTCCTTCAGGAAGCCGCTCTACATGCACTTGACAGGACCAGTTATGGTTGTGCACTGCGAGGTAAGTCGACTCATGCATTCAGTTGAATGGATCACACTGTCATGTGACAACAGGATGTCAAGCTCACAAACGCAGTTACACGTCGGGAACTAGGGACCTGACGTCACAACTCAGTGAGCTGAGACGGCGGGTACGGTAGAGCGGGATGATGCACGTTTCTCTATTACATTCCGACGCGCTGCAGGATGTGACAGTGTTGCCACCTTCTCGTTTTCGACTTGTTTTCCAACAGCACCTGATCCGATTTGGCTAGACAAACTTTTGTCTTGCAATGGGATAAGGAATCGCATGCCGACCTCCAAGTGCGGCATTTTTCGTTCACCCTGTATATTCCATAGGTATTATTGAAATTGTAGTCCGAAAAAGCTCTGAAGCTAATTTTGTCTGACAACGTGAGAGAAAGGCTCGTGATGTTGCTCTATATACGTTCAACAGCTATCCTTTACATCCGACCTTTAAAGCTTTAAAAATGGCCTTACCGGGCGAGTTGGCCGTGTGGTTGGGGGGAAGCGGCTGTGAACTTGCATTCGGGAGAGTGTGGGTTCGAATTCCACTGTCCGCAGCCCTGAAGATGGTTTTCCGTGGTTTCCCATTTTTACACCAGGCAAATGCTGGGGCTGTACCTTAACTAGGGCCACGGTCGCTTCCTTCCAACTCCTAGGCCTTTCCTATCCCATCGTCGCCATGAGACCTATCTGTGTCAGTGCGATGTAAAGCAACTAGCAAAAAAATTGGCGTTTGGGAAAAACTGATAACAGGACTTGAAAGAGGGAAAACTGGGGGATTTTTTGGGGATGAAATGGAAAATTTAAATTTTTGGTCAACAATCGCACCATTTCAGACATTAAGTTAAAGGAGTAAAGTGAAATATGTGTGTTACCTAGAGTCTTGACACACGTTTAACAAAAGGAGGCTTGCAGTGGGGAGCCATAGGAGATTTAGTCGTAATGCGTAATGTATTTGGCTGTAGATGCAAAACTTCAGAAAACTGGCATCAGTTACAGTAAATGGACAGAAACAAATCCAGCTAATTGAGCTAGAATCGAATCCACCAACTTCGACTTAGAAAGCCAATGCTCTACCAACGGAGTCGCTCAGCCAGGCGATGGTATCTCAGCTAATAAACTGAAATCTTTTGTTATAGCACCGCGGCTGCAAACAGTCTTACCAGAAAATACACTTAAAACCCCAGTCTGATGTATATAACTACATACTGTATCATCTTCCTACAATAACTCGCACTAGTGCAGGTACGTGATGAGCTACTATGCCAACAATAGCGTGATGGAGTGAGGCAGGCTGCAATATCCACCTACTCCCTACGATTCGTCCCTCCACATCACAGAGTACTTCCATGAATGTCAGATTCAATTATAATGCATCATATTTAATCTGTATACTAGGATTTCAGGGTATAAGTGGTGCAAGTTCAAAATTTAAAAAAAATATAATTTGAGGCTTATAGAACAGTGTGAAATTTATTTTATTAAGAAGACAGCCATTCTCTTCCAGTATTCACTCAGTTAGTCAAACCCATAGTTTCTCATTCTGTCGAAAACATGAAATGTAACACCATAACATACATCTATATGAATAGTAAAATTAATATATTATGTAATGGTTTGATTGCATATGGCTGCACTTCTTTACAACACTGAAGAAAATGGCCATTTTCTCGGTAAACAAGTGAAGCAAGACAACTTCACTTAACCTTTGCTCTTTACTTTGCAGCTTATTGGTACACTCAGTCATTACAGCACTGTTCTTTTAATCCACGTCATGAATTAAACAATAATTTGAATCAAAGTAAATTGATAGTGAAGAGCTTTCCCAGCCTGATGCTCCGACAGACTACGGAAGGGTAGTACATTTTCTCCGAAGTATAAGGCCAGCCTAAATTCTGAAGCTGATTACTTCAAGGTGAATTCAGCAGGCACCTAAACGAAAACTTACATTTCCGCTGCCCCAGATCGGGAGCTTGTAATGAGCAACGTATGATTCCTGAGTTCAAGGTTAAGGACATGTTGTAGTTACTACCGATCATTCCTCCTGTTTGCTATACTCTCTTCACGAATGTTCTAATAGTGTCAAATGGCCACCAGCCACTGCATGTAAGAGTTTAAATTCTACATGTGGGTAATCCTGAAATTATCTATGATTGTCTTTGATTCTTTTCAAAAAATTACTTATAGGAAATTCTAGCAGAGGATGCCTAAAATTTTATACCAATTTAAATTCACGTACACTGAAAATATAAACATGTGAATACATTAACATTTTCAGCGTACAAGGGAAGCAAGTCCACGGTTTCTTTTTCATTTTTTTCAGCCATTCCACTCATATAGATGAAAGGGTGTTTTGTTTTTATAAATATATTTACAATGGATGACAAATGCTTGTCTGATATTTTTATTCGATTGTTTCTAAACTAATGAATGTCTCACTAACAGCTGCTGGGGACTTGCATCCCTCGTATTCTGAGTGCCTCACTACAGAAAAGGCCCCGATTTTATTCCAACCTGACCGAGCTCAATAGCTGCAGTCGTTTAAGTGCGGCCAGTATCCAGTATTCGGGAGATAGTAGGTTCGAACCCCACTGTCGGCAGCCCTGAAAATGGTTTTCCGTGGTTTCCCATTTTCACACCAGGCAAATGCTGGGGCTGTACATTAATTAAGGCCACAGCCGCTTCCTTCCCACTCCTAGCCCTTTCCTGTCCCATCGTCGCCATAAGACCTACCTGTGTCGGTGCGACGTAAAGCAACCAGCAAAAAAAAAAAAAAAAATATTCCAACCTGATCGACCAAAGAAGGAGGATGTGCTCTCACACAATGAAATAAAACGATTTAGCTTTTAGAGAGGCCATTCCTACCAATTTTGAATTACGGAAACCATATTCATAAGGTTGAAAATATATAAGTCAAAATTAGAACACAGATATTTCTGACAATGGACGTTGGATATATCGGTATTTTATGTGCTGTCCGGATATTTCAGAGCATTTTACTGGTGTATGTTCAAGCATTTCAACTGCGGTCGTTTCTTTAAAGATGCAAATGATGATGTTGTCTTCTACTGTATGCACTGAAATCTGAGCGTATGACTTAGCGATGCTAGCCTATGAACAGTGGGGAATTTTTGTGGTTTAGAGTTTTTAGCAGGCTGTGCCTCCATCCGATATAAAGGAAAACTAGTCTATACAAATGTGTAATAATATGAAGCGTATGGTGAGGACGTTGCTGGAGAATGAAGGATTCGCGATGACCAATATGGTATACGGTCAAAGAAGGCCAAGTTTTGAGTTTGGGAATTTAAGAGGAAATCTTTCGTTGATATTCCTTCACACAATTATAGGATATTTAGTGTAGCCGTTTGTAAATATTTAAAGGGAAAATCTTAGAATAAATGACTTGTACAGATAGCATGTCTTGTTCCGCCAAGGTAACGAGATGTCATACGTGCACTTGGCCAGCCACAATGAGTTTCACTCGTTAATAGGAGTACACAGCGTACACTTCATTAGAACTCTTTATGAATCTCTGAATGCAGAAATGATCGGTGAAATCAACGTCGTCAGAAAGCAGTTCGTCGGCGGGCTGAGTGGCATTGCCCTTCTGAGCCAGTTGGTGGGTTCAATCCCTTCTCAGTCTAGTGGTATTTGAAAGTGTTCAAATACGTCATTCTCATTTCGGCAGATTTTGTCGTAAGTAAATGAATTCCCACGGGACAAAATTCTAGCATTTTGTTGTCTCGAAAAACGATGATATTTGTTATTGGGAGAGAAAATTAATTATATTATTATTATTATTATTATTATTATTATTATTATTATTATTATTATTATTCTCTCGTCGATTTTGGCCAGCTGTGGACCACGTGAAGTAATTTCATGATTTTCTTCTACTCCGAACCTTCCTATCTTTCCAGAATTTTTTTTATTCTTTCACTATGTTCCCCCCTTCTTTCCCTCCATCCAGACAGATTTCCTTTGCTTCTTCTCTTTCTCCTGGAAATCCCAAACTCCTTAAATCGTTTTCTGAAAACGGCTCTATCTAATATCTCGTTTCTTGTGATACCCAACTCAGCTACATCCTGTTTAACTTCGATGAAACATCGGACTTGTGTTTTGGAATTCTTTATTGGAAATGATCAAATACTCTGTTCGTTAGCCTCTCTGGATCCATCCGGAAGAAGTGGACTTTAGAATTAATCTTCCTTTTTATTTTCGTATAGTCTCCGAAAACTTTTCAATCTTCAAATCTTCAAATCTTCAAATCTTCAAATATAGTTATTTATCATTTAATTTTCTCCATTCGTTTTCCTTTGGACCAAGAATTTTTTTAGAACTTCGCATTCCTTCTTTTCTAATTCACCAATTTCTCTTTTTTTTAAGACCAAACATTCAGCTGTATGCAGGAACTTCGGTTCTAGGACGCGTTCTATTGATGAGGGTTCGCTTTTATTGACATTGATTTTTGTTATAAATACTTTACTAAATTTGTTCCAATTCCTGCGATAATGTGTTGTTCGCTTCTGTATGTTGACCTTAGGCTGAATTATTATTATTATTATTATTATTATTATTATTATTATTATTATTATTATTATTATTATTATTATTATTATTATTATTATTATTATTATTATTATTAGAAAGCTGTTCAATGGTTTCTTCGCTGCCAGGACAGTTCACAATATACCGATTTCGAACTAATATTCTCTTGAAGTATGTTCGATTGACAGCGTAATGCGGGTGCCTAAACGTTCGCTGTGTACTGAAGTGGATCGAATATCAGCTCATTTGGTTAGCATTCAAAAGTGCTTTCATGGGAGAGGCCTGTGTCAATAAATAGACTAATGAGTTGAAGAAGCAATTTAAACGGCTATACACCGATAGTCAGTTATTTCGGAGATGTGGATGGTGAACTTAGCCAGCCCCGTGGTGTAGGGGTAGCATGCCTACCTCTCGCCCGGAGGCCCCAGGTTCGATTTCCGGCCAGGTCAGGGACTTTTCTCCCTATCTGAGGGCTGATTCGAAGTCCACTCAGCCTACATGATTAGAATTGAGGAGCTATCTGACGGTGAGATGGTGGCCCTGGTCTTGGAAGCCCAGAATAACGACCGAGAGGATGCGTCGTGCTGACCACACGGCCCCTCGTAATCTGCAGGCCTTCGGGCTGAGCAGCGGTCGCTGGGCAGGCCATAGCCCTTTCAAGGGCGTAAGTGCCGTGGGGTTTGGTTTGGTTTGGACGGTGAACTTATAGTGTCTTGTAACAGATTCTAATGGCATTTAAGAGGACAAATGTATGTTTCAAAATAACATAAGATCCATAAGAGAATAAACTGATCGAAGAAGAAGACTGTGCGAAGTATCGCAACTGCATCAAAAACAGCAATATACGGACCGAGCGTTCACGTTTGAAAGCAGTGAACCGGCTGAAAAGTTCCATTTGATGCATGCAAAAGGAAATATCACAGAAGGGTGCTGAAAGCCAGTAGAGTCTGCTAAACTGTTGAGTTTAACGGACAGTATCAGGAACCATTCAATAACTATGGGAGCTTGTTGAGTGCCATATCTGGTAGTGGTGCTGAACTTTGGAGCACTGATCTACATCAAAATTTTTACAGTGTATTCACCAATATGTTTTGTTAAACAGCTTAGGTTTATCATCTGAACGGGGGCGTTATATCGAACGGTGTATTGATGTCATGTGATCCTGTGAGCCTAAGTGTGGTGGTTCAGCTCCATCTTCTTTTCTTGCCTTGCCTTCTTCTTCTTTTCTTGAATTAAAAACTTGTCCGAATTATTTATATTACTTTACACCAAAATCCGTTGTATCTAGAAAGGAAATATATTTATATCACTAATCTAATCACAAAACACAACCCCATGCATCTTAAACAAAGAATTAAAATATATCCCAATTTTCTGAAAACAAAGTTTATAGGACTTGCAGTACTTTTAGCCTTCTGTTGTTAATAGTTTATCGATGCTTAAATAATTAATTCCTCAATATCTCTAACCGTTATCAGCCGGAACTCTGATCGTACGAATAGGTGTAAATGAAGAAAAAACCGTACATGAACGGTGTATGATGAAGTACTCTTATTCCAGCAGCATTTAGCACGTATCGAACAGTGTTTAGGTATCATGTGATTCTTTGTCCGCCTCAGTAGCGTAACGATTAGCACCAGTAGCTGCCGTCCTTGGAGGCCCGGGTGCGATTCAAGTTACTGCCAGAAATTTAAGAATGGCAGGAGGGCTAGTATACTTTTGAAATGGTACATGCAGCTCACCACCATTGGAGGAGTGCCAGAAAAGAGCTGCACCACCTCGGGATCGAGGACACTACTTCACCTTTTGTGATTCTTCTTCTTTTCTTGTCTTACAGTATTTTAGGTCCCGCCATGTCTAATCTGAGGGCTGCACTTCAGTTTTAATTGTTGGAATTCCTAGAATCAACTGTTTTACGGGTGAAATATCCTTCAGCCTTTGAGGCATAAATGCCACCAGTTTCCTACGTTCGACACACAAACCTACGCATGAGACATGATGCCGCCCGGATGTTTTGATGTTGTTTCAGCAGGTTTTGGCCTATTTAACCTAATGTGGTGCTTAAACTTGCAGCAGGCATGTTCAGTGTGATTTAAGTCTGGAGCTCGCGCAAGTCAATTGTATGTTTTATGTGCACCTGTTGAGCAAACTATACCTGAAATATGTCGCCATTCTAAGTTGGGAGATATTTCGGTAAAACTTCTTCACTCCAACGAAATAGTGTATTTCACACTCCGAACCACATTAATTTGAATAGTCCGCCCAGTGAAATAACTATCAATGAGGTAAGGAATCTCCACCGCGTCTCACGATATCCTTCCACAACACAATGTGGACGTGTGACAAAATTATGAGCGTTGTAACACAGATTTTAGGTTACATAGGGATCTTCATGACCTGTAGACAAGTACAGATATGTAAATTCTTGTGCGGAATATTTATTAATCTTCCCGTTCAACTAGCACATTTAAGTAGGTGAAACAATGTTCGGAAACAATCTCTATGTTAGCAGTCCCGTGGCAAGTGAGGCTGGCTGGCGTCATACAGTCGACTGTGGACAGTTTGAGAATATAATCGTTAACTAATGATATCCTTAAGATGATCTGGGCTTAAAGACAGATTCTCTTCTGAACTAGAAATATACAAGTTTTCCACTTTGTTAGTAGAAATATTTCTTCATGCGTCCTTGGTTTTCAAGAAATTCCCCCCTTACCGTCCAAGAAATTCCCCCCTTACCGTCTTCTAGTAGATATCTTGAAATATTACAATTTGACCGCTGTGTCATAGACACTGGAACCTTAATGTTGGACAAGGACTACGACACGCTCCCTATAAGTCTCTGCTTAGAGATTCATTTGCCAGGAAATTACTTAATTTTGCTAGTCGTGTTATGTCGCACCGACACAGATAGCTTTTATGGCGACGATGGGATAGGAAAGGCATAGGAGTTGGAAGGAAGCAGCCGTGGCCTTAATTCAAGTACAGCCCCAGCATTTGCCTGGTGTTAAAATGGGAAACATCGGAAAACCTTCTTCAGGGCTGCCGACAGTGGGATTCGGACCCACTATCTCCCGGATGCAAGCTCACAGCCGCGCGCCTCTATCTGCACAGCAACTCGCCCGGTGGGAAATTACTAGTTATATTCCTATCATTAACGTGTGCACACATAGACGATGTTCAGCTCACTTCGACACTATTCTCTCATTAATTTGTCAGTGAAGCATTAACGATATCTGCGTGAGAATAGTTTACGAGGGCTACACTTCAACCTACGACATTTCACAAAATTTGTGTAAAAAACGAGGCTGGTACAACAAGTGTAGACCTTTATCTGATTTCTATATTGAACCCATGGTGGTCCAAAAAGGATACGTATCTTCCTTACCTGTCAGCAGTTAGCATGAGATCTGTCTCCTGGGTCGTTACGGGTTCTTCGTCACTTGCTGAGGTAAATGCGGGTTTCAGTATATCTAATCTAGTTACATGAATAAACGATCAACTCTGGAGAATTTTGTGTTTCATTAAAGAATTATCGAGAAAATTTTAGAAATCATCATTATAATTTGAAATCATTTTGTCCAATGAATGCAACGATAATTACAACGCAGAGGGGAGGTATACTGGTTTTACTAGCTCTGATATAACTGCCTGATGGGCATCCTTACTAGAAACCATTGTCACAAATTAAGAATGAAGAAATGAAATTCTGAAAATCCTTAAATTCGGCTTCCATGTGAGACTGCATGTACCATAATAATGAATCGTGATGGTCCAGCCCTCGTAAGACGAACTCTGAACTCTGGGTATAATTAAGGCAGTCAAATCGGTATGTGCCACACAGTGGTTGTACGGCATGGGCCCTTAATTGAATCGATGTGACTTGCGACTATGTCATAGACCGACATCTAACCTTCTAATTTAGTTTAAAGTCATTGTGGATGATGACCGCAAGGAAAATGATGCTATAATTGCACATGGCCTTAATCTAAGTCACTGAGGTTGATGACTACATGACCATCCGAGTTTCTAAGTTGAGGGCTAAACATAATTAAGTTACATCGGTGTATGACCAACGTTTTCACTTTAACAATCCCAGCAATTTAATGCTCAATCAATCAAAGTCTAATAATACAACAACAACAATGCTCACAATGCTTTGCGGCAGTAAAATCCATTTCATTCGGACATGTCCCCTTAAGCGTTACGTTAATACTTGAACTTTCCCAGCAAAATAAACTAGGATTTCCAGAATACATCTTTAAGTTATTCACTTGGCTTTAAGTTACCTCACAAATACTGTTTCTACTGAGTTTAATAATTTAATAAATTTAAATGATTTTTATAAATCCTAATTAACAACAAATTCTATCTCCGCGGACTAATGGTTTCTTTAACAGGCCCCTACTCAAATTCTGACGTAATTGTATTTATAATTCTTTGATAACGTATATCGTCGCTTGGTATCGCGCAACTGGAAGAAAATTTACATCATTTATTTCCAGTATTACATCTTGTTTCATGACATCACACCATCAGTTTAATGTAACACTAGCAATTATTAACACTTGGATAACCCTAATTATTAAGTACTAAAAATCTGCATAAGTAACTCGCCGTAAAATGTAAGCCAAATACTATGCCATATCCCATCATGACATTTAAATAAGGCTTTGTGCACCCCTCAAAAATAAATCAGTAACTACTACCAACACTCTATTTTGGACACCCTGAAATTGGTTGACTTCACTCATTATAGTCTAACTTCCGTGATTTCAAATATACATTCAGATCTCGATTAAACAAGTTAATATTATACAATGCCATCTAATAACATACATGTTACTCATGGATGAAAATTTCAACTAGTTCTTGCCAATGTACGAACTCCATTTTAAAGAATACAATCTAATTTTCAACACGTTAAGACAGCACAGATACCGTTATCTCCCCGAGTGACGACCCCTCTGATAAGCTGGTGTAGCGGAAACAAGCTACCCTCCGCTGCCATAGCTTTGATTTAAAACACCTATCCTATATATTCTCGCTCAACTGGTCTCGAAAGAATGAAATGTATGATTTCTCAAATAAAATTACAAATTCGACATTCCTGGCCCAAACAGATATGCACAGAGATTTACTTTTAAGATGGCATTCATAAATTATACACGTCACAAACTGACACTTACGTGGATACTCTCACGATTTTCATCTCAAACATTTTTCAAATATCTTCCTTGGGTTCACGCAGAATCTCCCGGCATCATTGCAGGCTTCCAATCACCTGATTCACAAAATCCTACCTCAGCTCATATCTTAAAAGACTTAAACTTCTTGCCTCAAACTCGACAACTATCAATGACAAAAAGAATTTGACTATTTTGAAACATCTTCGCATAACATGACCTCGTATATTTGGAACTGGATTTTCACAAAAAATGACTGACAAACTTTACTGTTCCTTATTGTCAGTCAGACAGAGTTTTAAACGGACATAGAAATAGCAGTACCCTGGTGACAGATATTCACCGATCTGCATTGTTCAACACGACAGCGCGCCTACACCCGATTGAAACTGGGTAACCACGGATATCTTGCACCACCTCCGCCATAATTCAAACAGGAAAATTTTAATTCAGATTAAACAAATCTTAACTTGACACCACAAAATACAGGCAATAAATTCAGGGACATTACGATATACTTTGGATGTTATATCGCTTCGTAACCCTCATTATGACTAATTACAAGACGTTACACACCACTCGTAATAATTTATAAAATGTATACAAGCATGAAAAAACAAATAAACTTTAGTCATATTTTCTGACATTCACGAAACAAATGGATGACCAATGGATGCGTCATAAATACCCATTACAAATACATATAAGTGTGACATCATAAAACAGATACAAGGCAGGGATAGTGACACTTCCACCTATCTTAATATTGCACGTCAGCTTCCATGTTAGCTCACCAGTAACCCTCCGATGTTTAGTTAGCCATTTTAACACTTCTCGCTTCACATTTTGTTTTATTCACACTTCGTTCCTGAAAATAAAGGCACAAAAAATACCCTTAACTCGACATTTCCGCGGACCGAACTCAAATGTTTGGACTATCGCCCGCACACGAAATACTATTTCATGTACGACACAATATTGTTAGAATTTCACTACTACCACTTCGGTGTTTGACGACCGTCTTTATGTCTGATTAATACTGCAATGAACAAAGAATATCCATTTGGAGGCAATACCCCAGCCACATCGGCCAAAATCTAAGTTTTGCTGGACTTAGTCTATTATTCGCCGATCGATTTATTCAACAGTGCGACCTTTTTTAACGAGCTCCAATGATTCAATGTAGGGTGACTTCAAGATGGCGCCTCCCTTCATTTATAGTTTTCCGTCCCCTCTCTTAGGCACTTTTCTTGCCACCAAGAAATTTTGCGTACTTTTTCCGACTTTGTGGAAATGTATTTAAAGCAGTTTTTAACGTAACCAAGTACTTGCTAAATTGCAAGTGACATTGTTCATGAACATTTAAAATTATCTCATACCAAATTGACTGGTTAAATGACCTCATTTGATAGGCGCTATATTCTGGCGTCTGGGTTGACTAGACACGCTCGTCTTTTCATGAAATATTCTCGGAAACGGCTTAGCAATCTCAAATCTGTATTACTAAAGACCAATTGTCTCACAGATAATTGCAGGGCACTAATTACAGTACGTTCATTGCTAATTCCTTTTATTCAATATATTTATTTAACCAACACTTTATTCTGTATTCGTCCACCTTCGTCACGTGCGGGTGACGTCACGTCTCATAGCATGAGAAAGAGAGTAGCAATCTTCCTGCCTCGTGTCGCCTCTGCGATATAAATATATATTCGAGCTTCTCATTACGATTAATATGGGGCCTCATGTGGTAACTTTAAGACTGAAAAATCTTGGGACACAAAGGTCATGGGTTCAATATTAACCATCTCACACTCACGTTCCTTTAAAATTATACAATATTATTTTATAAACACATTGCTGTTGGTCAACATATGATTTCAAGATATCAGTTTGTTACTATTTATTATTACTGGTGTTCTATTGAACGTGTGCCCAAGGGAAGGAGAGAAATGCTGCCGTGAATGTGTCTCTGCTGTAGGTGTTAGAATGTCGTTGCTCCTATGCCAAAACCGCGAATGTGACAATGTATTTCCTATTCATTATTTCCCTTAAGACTGGTCACGCCTCTCAGCCACATATTGGTATGTAGTGTAACCTTTCGTGGTATCAGTACATCAATAGACCATAATATTCCCGCAACATGACGTTAAAAATGGAACACCTTGGATGAGGCCTTCGACCGGGCGCGGCGCCGAAGACCCCTTCTCCCCTACTAGCGTTACAAGGCACTAGCTGAGCCGGTAGAGACATACGGGTCGCAGTCTGTCCTTACTGGGCAGTAATCTAATAATTTACAGTAGGGGAATCATAATAATGAGAGGAATACTATTTACCTATGAAATGAGAAGAATGAATTACGTTTCTTTTAAAAAAAAAAAAATTTAATGCCTGAGAAAACACGTAGATAATTTATACATGGATATGCCACCATATTAAACATATAAATTAGACACCGTAAATTTTCTTGAGTGTGTAACTGTCCTCTCTAGTCCTTTCCCTAGAATTGCAATTCACTCTGAAGATATTCAAACATATTATGCACTAGTACCGTTGTACACAGAAATAATTGGATGATGGCGTATCTTGTATTACTCGCCTTATTTACATTATTACACTATATATTCAAATACCAAGTCGTCGTCCTATTGGCGAGAATTAACATTAGCTATCGAATGAACCAGGTGAGGCGTATTTGATATATGAGCTTGTCTAAAATACCTGAAAGTCGTCTCACTTATTAGAAAGAAAAACACCTATCTCGCTATCTCATGAAATAAACAAATAATACACATCGTATGTTCCAATGGGATGTCACTTAAATATATACACGAATTCGACACTTATACAACGATGGTTCCTAAACGAATCATATTTAGCGAAACAGAAAAACAATACAGTATTCAAATACATATCACACCTGTGGAAAGAAGACAATAAATACACTCGACATTCACAATATAAATCACGGACCGGAGCATCCGCCCGTAGCTGATGGCAGCAGCATAACTGCCTCTGGTGCTGATGAGACATGAACTCATGTCCCATGACAATTGTGAAGTGTGACTTCCACCCTGAAAATCCCTAGTCGTTTCAATTAACATAAAGAAATGGGGGAATTCTCTCATTTATTGGAATTGTAGGTCTAACCAACGGTGTTTATTTCTGACTGGTTGCATGTAATATCGATGCCGGAGAGAAAGAGAACGAGCCCTCTAACACTAAGTTCCTCTCACAGCGGTGATAGTATTTCACATCCCTCCTTACCTGGCCGGACTTTAAATCTCACCGGCCAGCTGTTTACACTGTCCTCACCCTGCACTTTCACTTTCAACACAAGTGACCTCGGTCCCGTTATCTAGCCACCTCGGCATTTCGCTTCAAAATATCATTATTCATTGGATGCCACACGCATCAATTAAACACATCGGCTTGCATCTAGCCTACTTTATACCATTAGCACGGGATAAACAACCTTGCGCATACTTTGCTTATATTTCATCAACGCCGCATTCGATCTATTCCTTATCAGCTGGAGTAGCTCGATCTCACTTCTCGGCCTAACCAATACACGCATATTATGGAAGAAAGAAAAGCCCTAGCATTCGGGACAAAGTATGCTAACACTCGCGTTCTAAATAAATTCACACATTATCACACTTCACTTGTCATATCGAGGTTTCTTCTTCGCCATACTTAATTTATACAGGGGATGACCTAATACATTACGTGAAGCATCTACTACAGAAAACCTTGAAATTTCCAGATGACTCATATTACTCGTATCTTTTTATCGATGGTACAGGGAATGATTTTCAAGAATATTAAATAATCCCTTTTAATTCCCATAGTGCTCCACGGTAAATCAAATCTAGGGTCTTAAATTATCATGCATGAATTCCCATATTAAATAAAGAAATACGGTCCCCGACCGTGAAGAAACATAAACACTAGCCCTATCAATAACTACTGCCATCCCTTTGAGAACAACGAAATCCTGCCCTACATTTCTCAAGAATCTGCATGCATTAAATATTTACATTTTTACAGGAAATAGACTTTCAAATATTTTCACAATACTCATCTGCCTGGATCACCCCACAGCTCACCCAAGAAGGCACATCTAGTCGTTTAGTCGTCCATTACGACAGTATCAGGAACCTGGAGTCCGGTGTTCGGCTGCCGCTGGGTGGATGGCATGATGTCTTGATTCGCCGTACACAGTAGGAAGTCCTTGAGGTTCCACGGCGTCTTGATTAAGTGCGGGCCTCCCGTTGATTCTCTTCTTTCTCGGAGACTGATGTCACTGGCACACCACAATGAGGGAATCTGACTTAATTATAATTGTGATAATTGGCAACACATTATAATTTTCTATGATCAGAGAGACTCATAGGCTCGAGTCCTCTAACCAAGCACCGGTAATGTTTGTAGCCCGTTGCTTTCCCTATTGGCTGTCTATCCCACTGTCGGCAGTTTAGGCCCTAATTATCACGTTCGCACTTTCACTGTTATTAGAAGTCCCAAAGCTACCCTTACGAACGTGGTTTGACCTTGCCTAATTCAGCACTAGTTTATATGGGAGTACAGATTAGCAACTACGTCTGGGATTTTTTTTCCTTTACCGATATCGCCCTGAGTTTACGCGTCGCCACTGAGCCGCACTTTCTCCTACACCTGATCATTCATCATTATGTGGTTACTGGATCTCCCATGTTATTTCTTCGGCAGTTAATACACTCGTGAATTTACTTACGCGATTTCACAGCCTACTAGCGTTTGATTTGCGTTCTCTTTACTCATATATTCGTACACATAAGCACTCTGCATATCATATGACCGTCATGGTTAGGGTTAAATACCGCACTCTGTTAGTATCAATAAATCTTCACTTCACTGTTACATATTCATATCACTGATAGAACTTCAGCTACATAAACACTATTCAAATGATTATTGACTGGTCACACTTTGTAGCACTGAAGCAACGAATACTGAAGAATCACTCACATTAGGTATCACCTCACTATGCCACTGGCAGAATAGAACAAGATGCTTGCCTCAGTTCGCACCCCCTTTTATCATGAAACGTGTCAGACTCGAAAGAGAGGGTAAGACTCCTCCTACCTGCAGAAATCGGTCCGGTGGCACGTGGTTTCCAGGATCGATCAATGCATCAAATTAAAGCTCAATTGCGCGAGTTTCTACTGATCACTTATCATTTTGATCACTTCACGCGTTTTGCTTTAATCTCGAAAGCGTCCTTTGATATCCCAGTGAGGGAGGGGCTTGCAATTTGGCGGTTCCGTGGCTTCGGTCACCCTAACAGCTTTCTCCAGATGGTGAACACCTGTGGGATGTCCACAAACTGCGTAGATTATCCCATTAGAATCATGTAAAGGACTTCTTGGTGTCAAAATTTTCTATAAAATTCGCCGCTTTTAATGAACCTTGAGTCATGAAAATCTGCCTTGTAGTATGCGAGTTATGTTAATTTCTCTCCTGAAAACAATTGAAGACAGGTTTCTGGCAGCGGTGTTTCCGCGGGAAAAGGAGCGGAAAAGTGATATTTGCCAACGCTGGGCACGACCTCCGTGACCTACTTGCTGTGGGAGTGTTTCTTTCTCTGTCGCGCCTGAGTGAGAGCGCTTCTGGCCGGAGGCGAAAATATGTCTCGGTACAGTACTTACGCGCAAAGAGAGTTTGGTGCGTGGGGCTGACAGCTCGCCACTCGCACCCCGTGGAGGGTGGGCGTGCGCTGACTTGGGCGCTAATTAACGTATAAAAGCGCGGAAAACGGCATATTTGAGCGGCGGAATGCCACAATATAGTCTTGATGATGTGATGAACGGTCACATCCTCTGCGCACTTTGACAAAGAAAAATCACGAGTAGGGATTTTTCTTTCCAGTTCATGGTTTCTGCCACGTCACACTTGACAGTTACGTAGACTGTTATTTTCGCGCCTCAACTCATATCTGGACATGAGTATACGCAGGTATTCCTCAGTCATCATGTTTCTTCCTTCCGTGCATTCACGGTAATCATCTTGGTTTGATTCCTTGTCACCATCATCCGCGTCGCGGCGGTCTCCGCCAACTATCAGGAAGTTCACCTCGTCTTCTTCTTTCCCTTCTTCTTCTTCTTCCTCTTCTCGTTCAGGCTCTCCTGCGGCGTTGGATCCGTCGTCGTCTTCCTCTTCATCATCGGGCATTTCTTCATCACCTCGTTCCTCAGGCAGTTCTCTGTCCTCGTGATTGTTTGGATCCTCGGCGGGCAACTGTCCTGGCATATGATATAACTTCAAATTAGCGGCGTTATAAATGGCTTCGACGGTACCATCCATAGACTGAACTTTGTATGAGTTGTTATCTAAATTCTGGATAATCCTGTACGGTCCAATGTAAAGCTCAGCGAACTTGTGATAGAACTTCCTGGGAGGGTCGGAAGTTGCGGGGCGCTTGATTAATACGTATTCGCCTACACGCAGTGGTCGGTGAAACCGCTTACGCCTGAGTCGTCGTAATCGTTTGTCAGCTTGTCTCTTTAGAGACTCCAGAGTGTCTCTCACTCTTAATTCCACAGATGGTCTGGGATCTTCAGGGCATGGCACGATATCTTTCCACGGCCTTTCGGGATGTTCATTAAAGTGTACCACGCTGGGTATCTGCTGGGTCGATTCGTGTACTGTTGAATTGATGCACTCCATAATGATTGGGATTACATCAACCCATCGCCAGTGCTGCCTCGGGCAATAGATCCTACAAAATTTGCCAATTTCGAGCATGATTCTCTCGGAAGGGTTCGATTCCGGATGCCGTATCGAACTCATCACATGCTGTATTTCCATTTGCTCCATATCTCTTCGAAAAGCGGCAGAGGTGAATTGTGACCCGTGGTCAGTGAGTAGTTTATCTGGTTTACCCATTTTAGGTATAATCTTATTTTTGATCTGGTTAATAACGGTACGTGTGTTAGCCTTCTGTACTGGGCACAACATGACGTATTTCGTGAATACGTCCATGCATACCAAGATGAACTGTAGCCCCCTGGTCGCCTTAGGAAGGGGACCGTAAAAATCCATAGAGTATAACTCGCGTGGTTTTTCTGGGATCAGTGGCTTCGGCGGTTGCTTTAATAGATATGCGTTCGGCTTTATGCGTTGGCAAGTATCGCAGGTCATTAGTACCGTGCGTGTCATCCTTCTCATGCGCGGCCAGGTGAAAGTTTCTTTAAGAGTAGCCATGACCTTATCTACTCCTGCGTGCCCTATGGAATGGTGTGTCAGCCAAATGAGATCAACTTGTAAAGCAGGTGGAATAACAACTCGAAGTCGAGTGTGCGCCTCGTCCACGTATTTGTACAGGATTCCATTAATATGGTTATAATTTTGAGCGCGCCTCTCAGCATCTACATAATCAGGTGTTCCAGGTTGTAGTTGCTTTCTTAGATATTGAATTATACGGCGTGACTCTGGCCAGTTCTCTTGTTCTTCGGGAATCTGCCTCAACCTATCGAGAATCTCTCGGTCTTCTTCAGTCAGCTGTACGTAGTGTAGAACTTCACTTTCGGGATCCGGATTCCTACTGAGCGCGTCGGCGATAATATTCTCCTTTCCGGCGCAATGTTCCACCTCTAGGTCGAACTGCTGTACAAACAATGTCCAACGATTTACTCTTTCAGATGACATGGTGGATTTTAATATGAATGTGAGAGCTCGGTGATCTGTTCTTAGCAATATGGGAAATCCATAAATATATTTACGCCAGTGATTTAGGGCGGTGACAATGGCAAGCATTTCCAGCTCCGTGACAGTATAGTTCCGTTCATGTTCGCGCAACTTACGACTCATGAAGGCTAGGTAATTTATGCGAGGTTCGGCATCCTTTCTCTCTTGGTACAGTACTGCGCCGACACCAATCATTGAAGCGTCTGTCTGAATTATAAAACGTTGAGTATAATCTGGATAACCCAACTTGACGCTATTACTCATTAATTCTTTAGTCCTATTAAACGCATCTTCGCAGGCGGCGTCCCACTTCCACCGGTTGTTTTTCTTCAGAAGTTCTTGTAATGGAGCAACCGTGGTAGTGTAAGACGGACAATGGTCCGAAAAGAAGCCACATAAACCAAGGAATTGCCTGACATGCTTCACTCTGGTGGGCTTCGGAAAATTTTGAATGGCTTTAATTTTGACTGGGTTAGGTGAAATGCCATCTGCGTCAATAATATGGCCCAAAAACAGAATGCTACGTTGGCAGAAATGCGACTTTTCAAGATTAATTTTGAAATTATTCCGGCCCAAGTCCTCTAACACAAGTCGCAGGTGTTCAAAATGCTCTTCCATTGTTTCCGTCGCTATCAATATGTCATCCACATATTGGACAGTTATCTCTTTCACCTTGTCGCTCAGGTTTCGGTCCAGCGCTCTAATCAAAGCCGATCCGGCATTCTTGACCCCGAACGGAAGCCGATTTAAACATACGTCTGTTGGTCAAATAAAAATCCCGTTAAGACCTTAGATTCGCTAGACAGTTCCACATGATGGTATGATGCACGTAGGTCAACGCTAGAGAAGAATTGCATGTGCTGAAACCTCTTTAAGAGATCTTTGATATTCGGGGCTCTATCGTACTCGGGGACTAGTCTCTCATTTATGGACCTCGCATCGAGGCACACCCTCAGGGAGCCATTTGGTTTTGCCACAATAACCAGAGGGTTTAGGAAAGGCGTGGGAGCCTTTGAGATAATGCCATGGTCTTCCATTTCCTTAATGATCGTGCGCACCTTCGCGTGATATTTCTTCGGTATTGGATATGGGTTTTTCTTAAACGGTTCCCAGCTGGTAACCACCATATTGTATTTGAAGTTTAATATTTTCCCTGGGTGAGACCCGAAAACATTCTGGTGTGCTTCTATAATTTGCTTTAATTTCAATTTTTCCTCATCATTAATTTTAGCCTCATTTAGTTTAACTTGTACTACGTCCTCGAACGTAGGCTCTCCTTCTTCCTCATCTTTCTCCAAACTAGCAATCATCGCTTCGAACCTTTCTCTTATTTCTTCCATTTTCTCCTTGTCCCAATTCGGGAACTTATCCTGGTCATCTTCTTCGTTCCGAAATGACTGAGCGGTCCAGATTCTCTCTTCTTCCATGACTTCTGGCATATCGTTCAACCGTATATTTTCCTGATTCATATTTACGAAGAATTTTACATGGTTCTGGTCCATATCGATAACTGCTCTGTACTCTCGCAGAAAATCGGCTCCTAGGATGATATTGTACTCCATTTTATCCATAACCAGGAATGGATGCGCGAGTATGGCATTACCTATCTCTAGGTCTAGAAATACTTGTGTGTCGCATATTGTGGTGCGGTCGGGAATAATTCCCCGCACCTTTACCCTCGATACAGGGAGAGTTGGAACATTAAATTTTGACTGGAGTTCCCTCAAGAAAACCTTCGAAACTACACTTACGCTGGCTCCAGTGTCAACTAAGCAACGTACGCGTATCCCGTGAACTCGGATATAAATTACTGGTAATTCTCGTATCACCCTTTTACAGCTCGGTTTAGGATCTTCTAACAAGTCTTCCGGCTGGACTACCCAAGTATCTATTGTGATTATGGTCCATTCTAGTTCGTTTCGATGATCGCTACTCCGGGAAAAAACTATCTCCTCGTTTCTTAATTCTGGTTTTTTTTTATCGCTCCACCCCCTGCAGAATATACGGCTGCGTGAGGGTTGAGATTATTTTCGCGGTTTTGCTCTCGATGGGCCTGGAGTTCGAGACTTTCCGCCCCTCTCATTTCTTCTGAAGAGGCCATCTCTCGGATGGGCCCCTGCCACTTGTCATTTCCAATTGGTTGGTTGCGCAGTTGTTCTACGTATCTCCTGGACTCAGCTTGTCGGTCTGGAATCTGGCTTTCATTTCCTCGGGGTCTTACCCACGACCGTCCGCCATCACCTTTCCACCTATTATAGGGCCTTCGGAAACGCTCAGTATAACCATACCGAGGGCCATTTTTTCTCTCTGGTCGTCTCCTGTACTCGTAATTTCTAGAATCCCAAGCCTCATGATATCGTTCTCGCGGCCTGTTCCATCTGGAGAGGTTCCGGTCCTCCGTCCTCGGTGATGAGTACGTCTCTCTAGATTCTTCTGTGCTTGTGCCCTGGGTTCTTCGCTTCGGGGATCCTCCTTCTGGCTTCGCATTTATAGTATGGACCGTTTCATGGTGCCTCTGTCTAACGTGTCCCCCGTTAGTTGTTTGATCGAGTTGCCGTAGGATGTGTTCCGCTTCTATGGCCGTTCGGACGTTTGCGGAGATCAATATCTTCTGAACTTCAGGCGGCAGTTGTTTTCCTATGGCCGAGATGAGTTCTAACTCGGATGGGGGACTATCGAGCTCCTTCATTCGTAATAACTGATTTACGAAATACTCACAGAAACGCGTCTGGCCTGTCGCGGAATACCGCCTTGAATATAATTCTAAGCGCAATCCCTGCTGCGCATCGATCCCCCAATATTTTTCAAGGAACCGGCGCCTGAACTCATCATAACTATCAAAGCAATATTTAAAAGCCTTGAACCATATGAGCGGTTGGTCCGCGAGATATCGCTCGACCACACGCAAGCGCTTGTCCACTGGGATGTGGTGATCTGTAAAGTACTGGTCCATCTCACTTAGAAAGCCCTTGGGGGTCATGTGCACGTTTGACCCAAACTTCTTCGGTTCATCGTGATTTAATCGCAAGAAGTTATATAATGGGATCGAACCAAGGTCCTGTGGCATGGGGATCTGACCTAGCGGAAGGCGAGTTGGATGCGTCTCGTTAATATGGGGTGACTCTCCCATCATGTCCGACTCTACATGGTTTCCTAACATTTCCTGGCTACCATTTTCCGGCTTTTTCAAGACTGACTTGAGACCGTCGTCTCTTCGAGCCTCTTGTGCCTTTAAGTTTTCGACTTCGTCCTGTAGCTCCATAATTAACTTTTCGTGCACATCAATTTTAATGGCTGCCTTTTGAGCTTTCAGCTCAAAATCCTCTACCTTCTCTCTCAGATCTTTTATTTTGCCTTGAGTTTCCCGTTGTTTTCCCTCGGCGGAAGTGTTAAGTTCGACCCTTGCCTGACCCATTTGTTGGTCGACGTATTCCTTGCATTTAGTTTCCGTTTGTTCCGCCACCTGTGTCAAATTTTCTTCGATCTCTTGGGACCTCAGAGATAAGTCTTCGAACTTAGTTCGTAGATGAATCATTTCCTCCGCTTCAGTATTTAATTTGACCTCTAACTCTTCCACCTTAGTCTGCTGAGCGATTAATTTATTATTAGCTTCGCTTATTCTTTCGTCTAAACGGACGTTTGTCTGATCCAATTTTAATGTAAGAGAGTCTATACGATGTGTAACATCGCTAATACTAGAGGTAAAAAGGTCCTTAAGTTCCGCGGCCTGGGCTCTGCCTGATGCTTCATACCCCTCTAATCGTGCATTAATCTGTCCCATATTACTAGTGTGCTGATCTAAAATTGCATTTATTTTGCTGAATTGTTCCTGGTTTTCCGCGTTCATCTTACTGAAACGTTCCTGGTTTTCCGCGTTTATCTCTTCCAGTTTATCAAAACGTTCATTAAGCCGTGTATTTGCCTGCTCCAATTTCTCGTTCTGTTCGGCCAACAATCGGGCGAACATTGCCTTTACTGCCTCCAAATCCATGTTAAACTGTATTCTTGAGAATTAGTGCCCCCTTGAGATTGAGCTGCTTCGTGAAACCTTGGTTCATTCGACTTATTCCCTAACGAAAGAAGGTGTGTCTTTTGAAAAATACAGGATAATTTATGCCGAAACTAGCTTCATAACAGCTGCGTAACACCTCATAATAATTACCGTGCTTTCTCAGTATACTATACGTAATTCATGGATATCATCCCGATATATAATAAATGCAATCTATGTTAGCCCTTCATGAAATAATAATAATAATAAGATTCGCGACTACAGGGGCTCGAGAATTTACCTGTACCTGAAACATGGTACGATCGATAAACATTGAATGCTCTCAGCTTCAAGACAGGCAAGATGCGTTTGCAGACAATTCCCCGTCTTAAACTGACAACATCGCACTGTTCATTTAGAAAACAAGAGTCGTGAGATGAGGCATCCCCTCTCATACGCGATATATAATCACTTTACGTGGGATATATCCCCTAAACTACCAAGGCCTGCTGCACATGCAGTACCTTTAGCCTAGACCCATGACCAGTGGAATTTGAAGAATTCCGTCTAATCATTTTATCCTCACTGTTGGGAAAATCATTTCACTGTTTCCATGAAGTTTCACAACTCCATAATATTATTGGGTCTGCTATAATCTGAGTGATTCCCGCGCATATTTCCACTTAACCTGGACGCGCGATATTTCATTCTTCTCCCTACAGTTATTATTAAAATTTAATTTAACTTATCACTCATTTAAATAACATGTATTCCTCTGTCCTAACAAAATCGAATATACGGAATAAATTCAGTGTTCCATTCGTTCAGTTCTGACCGTGCCAGTTTGGCAATACTACTTTACTAGGTTCTCCTTCAATAGTAGCGGTGTTCGAACTTGTGCCTAATATTTGGCTATGTCATATTTTCTATCGCCATAAGGGCATTACAGGATTTGCCAAGGAAAAAACAAAAAAAAATACAACACGTGCGAGGTGTCAAACTCGATATCGCAACCTAGGTGTAAATCTGCCCATAAATAACACTGCACCACGTGTCGGGCGCCACACTTGATGTAACCTTTCGTGGTATCAGTACATCAATAGACCATAATATTCCCGCAACATGACGTTAAAAATGGAACACCTTGGATGAGGCCTTCGACCGGGCGCGGCGCCGAAGACCCCTTCTCCCCTACTAGCGTTACAAGGCACTAGCTGAGCCGGTAGAGACATACGGGTCGCAGTCTGTCCTTACTGGGCAGTAATCTAATAATTTACAGTAGGGGAATCATAATAATGAGAGGAATACTATTTACCTATGAAATGAGAAGAATGAATTACGTTTCTTTAAAAAAAAAAAAATTTAATGCCTGAGAAAACACGTAGATAATTTATACATGGATATGCCACCATATTAAACATATAAATTAGACACCGTAAATTTTCTTGAGTGTGTAACTGTCCTCTCTAGTCCTTTCCCTAGAATTGCAATTCACTCTGAAGATATTCAAACATATTATGCACTAGTACCGTTGTACACAGAAATAATTGGATGATGGCGTATCTTGTATTACTCGCCTTATTTACATTATTACACTATATATTCAAATACCAAGTCGTCGTCCTATTGGCGAGAATTAACATTAGCTATCGAATGAACCAGGTGAGGCGTATTTGATATATGAGCTTGTCTAAAATACCTGAAAGTCGTCTCACTTATTAGAAAGAAAAACACCTATCTCGCTATCTCATGAAATAAACAAATAATACACATCGTATGTTCCAATGGGATGTCACTTAAATATATACACGAATTCGACACTTATACAACGATGGTTCCTAAACGAATCATATTTAGCGAAACAGAAAAACAATACAGTATTCAAATACATATCACACCTGTGGAAAGAAGACAATAAATACACTCGACATTCACAATATAAATCACGGACCGGAGCATCCGCCCGTAGCTGATGGCAGCAGCATAACTGCCTCTGGTGCTGATGAGACATGAACTCATGTCCCATGACAATTGTGAAGTGTGACTTCCACCCTGAAAATCCCTAGTCGTTTCAATTAACATAAAGAAATGGGGGAATTCTCTCATTTATTGGAATTGTAGGTCTAACCAACGGTGTTTATTTCTGACTGGTTGCATGTAATATCGATGCCGGAGAGAAAGAGAACGAGCCCTCTAACACTAAGTTCCTCTCACAGCGGTGATAGTATTTCACATCCCTCCTTACCTGGCCGGACTTTAAATCTCACCGGCCAGCTGTTTACACTGTCCTCACCCTGCACTTTCACTTTCAACACAAGTGACCTCGGTCCCGTTATCTAGCCACCTCGGCATTTCGCTTCAAAATATCATTATTCATTGGATGCCACACGCATCAATTAAACACATCGGCTTGCATCTAGCCTACTTTATACCATTAGCACGGGATAAACAACCTTGCGCATACTTTGCTTATATTTCATCAACGCCGCATTCGATCTATTCCTTATCAGCTGGAGTAGCTCGATCTCACTTCTCGGCCTAACCAATACACGCATATTATGGAAGAAAGAAAAGCCCTAGCATTCGGGACAAAGTATGCTAACACTCGCGTTCTAAATAAATTCACACATTATCACACTTCACTTGTCATATCGAGGTTTCTTCTTCGCCATACTTAATTTATACAGGGGATGACCTAATACATTACGTGAAGCATCTACTACAGAAAACCTTGAAATTTCCAGATGACTCATATTACTCGTATCTTTTTATCGATGGTACAGGGAATGATTTTCAAGAATATTAAATAATCCCTTTTAATTCCCATAGTGCTCCACGGTAAATCAAATCTAGGGTCTTAAATTATCATGCATGAATTCCCATATTAAATAAAGAAATACGGTCCCCGACCGTGAAGAAACATAAACACTAGCCCTATCAATAACTACTGCCATCCCTTTGAGAACAACGAAATCCTGCCCTACATTTCTCAAGAATCTGCATGCATTAAATATTTACATTTTTACAGGAAATAGACTTTCAAATATTTTCACAATACTCATCTGCCTGGATCACCCCACAGCTCACCCAAGAAGGCACATCTAGTCGTTTAGTCGTCCATTACGACAGTATCAGCAACCTGGAGTCCGGTGTTCGGCTGCCGCTGGGTGGATGGCATGATGTCTTGATTCGCCGTACACAGTAGGAAGTCCTTGAGGTTCCACGGCGTCTTGATTAAGTGCGGGCCTCCCGTTGATTCTCTTCTTTCTCGGAGACTGATGTCACTGGCACACCACAATGAGGGAATCTGACTTAATTATAATTGTGATAATTGGCAACACATTATAATTTTCTATGATCAGAGAGACTCATAGGCTCGAGTCCTCTAACCAAGCACCGGTAATGTTTGTAGCCCGTTGCTTTCCCTATTGGCTGTCTATCCCACTGTCGGCAGTTTAGGCCCTAATTATCACGTTCGCACTTTCACTGTTATTAGAAGTCCCAAAGCTACCCTTACGAACGTGGTTTGACCTTGCCTAATTCAGCACTAGTTTATATGGGAGTACAGATTAGCAACTACGTCTGGGATTTTTTTTCCTTTACCGATATAGCCCTGAGTTTACGCGTCGCCACTGAGCCGCACTTTCTCCTACACCTGATCATTCATCATTATGTGGTTACTGGATCTCCCATGTTATTTCTTCGGCAGTTAATACACTCGTGAATTTACTTACGCGATTTCACAGCCTACTAGCGTTTGATTTGCGTTCTCTTTACTCATATATTCGTACACATAAGCACTCTGCATATCATATGACCGTCATGGTTAGGGTTAAATACCGCACTCTGTTAGTATCAATAAATCTTCACTTCACTGTTACATATTCATATCACTGATAGAACTTCAGCTACATAAACACTATTCAAATGATTATTGACTGGTCACACTTTGTAGCACTGAAGCAACGAATACTGAAGAATCACTCACATTAGGTATCACCTCACTATGCCACTGGCAGAATAGAACAAGATGCTTGCCTCAGTTCGCACCCCCTTTTATCATGAAACGTGTCAGACTCGAAAGAGAGGGTAAGACTCCTCCTACCTGCAGAAATCGGTCCGGTGGCACGTGGTTTCCAGGATCGATCAATGCATCAAATTAAAGCTCAATTGCGCGAGTTTCTACTGATCACTTATCATTTTGATCACTTCACGCGTTTTGCTTTAATCTCGAAAGCGTCCTTTGATATCCCAGTGAGGGAGGGGCTTGCAATTTGGCGGTTCCGTGGCTTCGGTCACCCTAACAGCTTTCTCCAGATGGTGAACACCTGTGGGATGTCCACAAACTGCGTAGATTATCCCATTAGAATCATGTAAAGGACTTCTTGGTGTCAAAATTTTCTATAAAATTCGCCGCTTTTAATGAACCTTGAGTCATGAAAATCTGCCTTGTAGTATGCGAGTTATGTTAATTTCTCTCCCGCAAACAATTGAAGACAGGTTTCTGGCAGCGGTGTTTCCGCGGGAAAAGGAGCGGAAAAGTGATATTTGCCAACGCTGGGCACGACCTCCGTGACCTACTTGCTGTGGGAGTGTTTCTTTCTCTGTCGCGCCTGAGTGAGAGCGCTTCTGGCCGGAGGCGAAAATATGTCTCGGTACAGTACTTACGCGCAAAGAGAGTTTGGTGCGTGGGGCTGACAGCTCGCCACTCGCACCCCGTGGAGGGTGGGCGTGCGCTGACTTGGGCGCTAATTAACGTATGAAAGCGCGGAAAACGGCATATTTGAGCGGCGGAATGCCACAATATAGTCTTGATGATGTGATGAACGGTCACAGTAGTCCATCAGAAAAGAATTCCTTGAGTTCATTTTTCTATCCTAATATGTAAAGGAGGATGAACCTCACTGTGCCATGCTGTAGGAATGTATGTTTGCCTGACATATTTACCCGCTCATAGTGTATGATGTATTTAACGTTCATTTCCCTTTATACGTGCGCGTAGGAAAATGAATTCAACAAAAATTGTTCTGATGGATTGCACATCAATACGTGGCTGGGAGGAATGACCAACCTTACGGGAAATTATAGAAAGGAAGACCATTCTCATATTCGCGCATTTGGCATAGGAGTGACGATATGTAAATCGCTTTGTTACTTCTTCACTTTCCATTCTTAACGATGAACTTCTTAAAACAAAGAATGTATAAGCAAAAAATTACACTGGACGATCTAAAGATAGTGATTCAGAACGACTTAGATGAAGATAACTACGGAAGAGACATTAACTTCGGCGAAAGTGAAGGCAGCCTAAGAGACGAAACTCAGGAAACAGCAGCCATAACAGTAGCTACACTGATAGAGAGACGGAAGTGCCAATGATATTGTAGGCCCTACGTACAAATAATGAGGAAGGTCCAGAGGAAACAGAAATTTACGTAGAAAACGGCAATGTTGAAAACCGAATATAGCATGGAATTTCAAAGACACTCAAAACTTAAAAAGGGACGTACCAAATTTTCTTCCTGCACCAGATATAGGCCTAATACTAAAGATATTGAGACGATAAAAGTAACTGATCTTGAATTTATAGAGGAAAATTTAACGTTCACTAATAAATACATGTAGTATGTTCAAGTGAAACTTTCAAGAGAATATTATTATAGAGGAAGAACGAGTAGTGAGATTATGGCCTGGATAGGAATACTGTGCTTCAGAGGTAGAAAGAAAGAGCATCATTCAAATATGTGGGAACTTGAATATCAGATGGAACAAGATTTGAAATTTTACTGGGAACAATGAGTTATAATTACCTTTCTTCCTTGTACAATGCATACGATTCTACTGCATAGGAACATGACAAGACTGAAGAATTACTAATATGCTGACTATTTATAGATCAATTTTCAGAGATTTTGTAGAATGCAGTTTTAATGATTTTTTATTACGGTGTTCTTGAATTAGTTACATATCAAACAAACCTCCAAAGAACTGGAAAAAATCCAAAGAAAAGCAGCTCGATTTGTTCTGGGTGATTTCCGACAAAAGAGTAGCGTTACAAAAATGTTGCAATGTTTGGGTTGGGAAGAATTGAGAGAAAGAAGAAGAGCTGCTCGACTAAGTGGTATGTTCCGAGCTGTCAGCGGAGAGATGGCGTGGAATGACATTAGTAGACGAATAGGTTTGAATGGCGTCTATAAAAGTAGGAAAGATCACAATATGAAGATAAAGTTGGAATTCAAGAGGACAAACTGGGGCAAATATTCATTTATAGGAAGGGGAGTTAGGGATTGGAATAACTTACCAAGGGAGATGTTCAATAAATTTCCAATTTCTTTGAAATCATTTCGGAAAAGGCTAGGAAAGCAACAGATAGGGAATCTGCCACCTGGGCGACTGCCCTAAATGCAGATCAGTATTGACTGATTGAGTGTAGACTGGAAATGTTGGCACTCTGCGGTGAAAAAAAGCATTACATTGATGGAATCTTCAAATCTACTCCCATGAGCAACTCTAGAACCATGGGAACTATCAAACTTTCCTCTGGGAGTTAGTGGGTTCGAATCGCACCCTCGGCAGGCCTGAAGATGGTTTTCCGTGGTTTCACATTTGCACACCATGCAAATTCCGGGGCTGTAACTTAATTCAGGCCACGGCCGCTTCCTTGCAACTCCTAGGCCTCTCCTATCCCATCGTCACCATAAGACCTATCCGTGTCGGTGTGACGTGAAACCACTAGCAAAAGAAAAACTTTCTTCTGGATGTGGCAATAGGGTGTAGTCCATTGAACTAACAAATAGCCATTTAACTGCTAATTACTGATACAGAAGTCTTCATCTGTGACGGTTTACTTCAGAAGGGGTTTACATAATATCGAACAGAATAGAGTACTCCCATCCCATGGTTTCGGATCACCTCAAACTGGGGAGGTAGTAAACGTTTATTTTAATCCAAAATATGTTTAGAAATCTGCATTCTTTTCCTTATTACTATTTGTTTACCTGTAACTACAGTAAAAATTACAATTAAAGTTATTAACTATTTAGGCACAATTTCAAAATTGTGTTTACAATTACTGGAAACGTGAAGGGAAATAAAGGTAAAATTCTAAATCATTATTCTGATGCAGACAGTAAGAAACTGATTATTCGGTGTTTGGGTTTCAGGACGACAAGATGCTACTGTCCTTCGTTCGAGGAGGGAAAGGATCGGTGATAATTAGTAGGTTATCAAGTATACATGACTCATCGGTGAGATCATTTTCGATTTTAGTCTGACCAAGGCAGGAGTCGATACTACGGATAGGTTGTGTGTTACTTATTCAGTGTCTTATTTTCTGAAAGTTGGCCTGAAATATGTTTCACATCTTTTTTTTATGTGGTAGATATAAATTCCAGGATTTCGATGGTGATTAAAAGCTCCTACAATACACTAAAACCCAGAAATATTTAGAAGTATATTTCATTGAGCCTTATTAGAATTACATTTTATCTCATTCCCCCAAATTTTGTCTCTGCCAACAGAGGTTTGTGAATTTCTTCATAAATAACATGCCATCAGAAGCCCCGGACGAACCGTCCAGAAGAGTTCGATCTTATTTCTTTGTGTGAGCGGAAAAATAATTCTTCTTCCTGTATGAGATGATTATACGATTTACATGAAAAATATCACGCTAGGAGACGAGTGGTCTGAAACAAATGTGCTCAAGGGTACTTCGAGTGATCGGAATATAATCATTCCAATTTGTGAACATTTATTCTCCAAGATAAATATTGGTATCCTGCGTTCTATATATACGAAATGTTCAGTATGGATTACAAATCAATAGCCTAAAAAGTTGTCATTTTTCATTTCTTGCAGATTGTATTTAATATCATTTTTACAATGGTTTTCATGTAGAAATCATTTATAAATATAAGTACCAATAAAATGACTTTCATGAACAAAAAAGCAGTGCGACCGGAGAAAAGTGGGTGTTGTAAGAATAAAAGGCGCGAGAGAAATAAGCGCGAGTGCTGGAATGTTAAACTTACTCGAGTGAATGACGGGTGTCTGATATGTTTCAACGCGAATATTCACACCTGTACGCAATAGCAATAATATGAACTTGACACGTCTTGCATAAATTTGCGTTTTACAGAGTGTACGTAAGTTATTGAGCCTGGACATTGCTGCAGTTTCTCGACGGCATGTAAGACTATTGCCACAAAACTGGATACAACTCAATAGTCATCAGCTCCAAATACCCCAACTACATAAAACATTTTCAACACGGGACACTGACCACTTATATCACTCTGTCAAAAGGCAGATGTGCGAACGTCAGAATTAAAAGGATGTGTTGGAAGGTTCGCAATAAAGATGTAGAACCTATTCTGACTGACCACTAAAGATTAGGGACACAATTATTCGCAATGTACTGTACTTTTGTACGTTGTGTCTCTCACTATTAATTCTCTAAGCGGATCAGTACATTTTATGTGCCTTCCTTTTAAAATGGCGCTGTTGTTGATGTTAACCCGGGGTTCATGGCTCCCTTTACATAATCATCTTCTTAAAACGTCGAACTCTCCGAAGTTCTTCCCCAAAAATACTTGAACCAATATTTGGCAATGAGAAGGTTGCACCATATATTCCGGATGATCTGACCGTTTCTCACGGACGTCTATGTGCATTCGTTCAGCTATTAGACAGTGGACAAAAAAACCGACTAAACTGTCAGAAAAGAAGGAAGGAAACTGTTCGTACAAGATTGTACATTGGAAAAGTCTGCTTTAATTTGTAGTCCCTTTCCGTATTCCTTGTAACCCAGTCCTTTTACAATATTAGACGAAGCAGGTGGTTGTAGAAACTAGGAGAAAATTTAGAGTGGTGGTGTTATATTAGCCTGGTCAGCTGTTCCTACGAATAATCATTTTGGTCGCATGCACAAAATCCTCGATGACAACTGGTGGCTACCGTACCTGTTCATGTTTAAAATACCAATTTCCATTTTTTTTTTTTTTTGCTAGTTGCTTTACGTCGCACCGACACAGATAGGTCTTATGGCGACGATGGGACAGGAAAGGGCTAGGAGTGGGAAGGAAACGGCCGTGGCCTTAATTAAGGTACAGCCCCAGCATTTGCCTGGTGTGAAAATGGGAAACCACGGAAAACCATTTTCAGGGCTGCCAACAGTGGGGTTCGAACCTACTATCTCCTGAATACTGGATACTGGCCGCACTTAAGCGACTGCAGCTATCGAGCTCGGTTCCATTTCTTTAAGTATCTAATCCGTTCCTTAAGAAATGTTAAATATGTCTCCGTACATTTTTTTTTTTTTGCTAGGGGCTGTACGTCGCGCCGACACAGATAGGTCTTATGGCGACGATTGTCTCCGTACACGTCACAAAACCAAGGACATTATTTGATTATTACAATCTGCTTTCCGTCATACAGACACAGATAGGTCCTATGGCGACGATTCCATTTGTCGTATTTAAATATCCATTTCTTCATATGATTTTTAGTTGTATAAGTGACTTTCTACATTATCATAATGTAAATTGTATCCATCGTAGAGACCTGATGGTGTTATCATACAATACACTAACCTGATGAAGTTGTCCACTTCACCCTATCCAGTGCTAACATTTTTATTTCTACGGAACTACTGTATCATCCTTATACCCTAATCTGCTTGTCATATTCATATCTTGGTCTAACCTGACTGTTCGTGCTGCCCAATTTCCCTCAAAATCTAAAAAATAAAAACACTGGGTGTGTCCTATCTGTATATATAATCTTCTGAACAAATTTCTCCAAATCTTCCTCTATTCACCAACTCGATTCAATATCTCTTATTTTGTGATCTGATTTTCCCATCTCATCTTCAGCATTTTTCTGCAACACAACATTTCAAAAGTTTATATCCGCTATATTTCTTTCTTTTTTCTTTCTGAGCGAGTTTTATCCATGCTTCACGTCTATTCAATGCCACGCTTCATACGAAAGTCTACAAGAACATATTTCTAATTTTTACGCCACTGTTTGAAGTGTGCAAATTTCTTTTCTCAAGAGTAGCCTTCTTTGCTTGTGCTAGTATACCTTTTATGTTCTTCTCAATTCCGCCATCGTTATTAGTTATAGTACGCAAGTAAAAATATTCATCTAAGTCCTTTAAGACTTCATTTTATAATATAATATTTCCACCATCACCTCAAATCGTTCAAATGCATTTCATTGATTTGGCTTTATTTGTCTTCATCTTGTATCCTTTCTCCAAGACTGTGTCCTTACCACTCAGCAGTTTTGATAGATGTTAGTTTTCTTCTTACATCATTTTCATTTACTTTACGATATTTGAACAAAGGCCGTTGTGGTAACGGAGTAGATTGAAGAGAATTTATTGTTGTTTGTATAATATGAGGGTGGGTATTAACTATTTCTCTAGTAAAGTGGGCATTTAATTCACCTGGATTAATGTCATGTGTATTGGAGTTTGTAGTTTGCCTCCCAATACCTACGGATCTGAGTTGTCTCCAGGTACTTTTTGTGTTCAAGTTACTGGCTAATTGTTGGAAGTACGCATATTTTTTGTTTCTGATTACTTTTTTTAACTTTGTTTCTAAGCACACGGTACTTTTCAAAATCTTCAGTTGATAATGTCTGCTTGTAACGTCTGTGTACTGCATCTCGTTCAGCCATTGCGGACTTAATGTCATTTGATAACCATGGAGCAGCTTTTCGAGTCACCCTGGCAGTACGTTTAGGTACGTGTTTGTTGTACAATCCCAACAACAATGTGTTAAACCTCTTTACTTTTTTGTCATTGTCAGTCAAGTGCAGTATTTCTTCCCACGGGCAGAGATTAGCATCTTGTATTAATTGTTGAGGATTTAACTTTTTCATGACTCTATAGGTTATCCACTTCGGCTTTGTTTTGGGAACTTTCAAAGGATAAGCTAAATATATGAGATCGTGGTATGATATACCAGGTACAGAAGTTTGTCCGTGTTTTAGTATTTTCTGAAGATAGTTTGTGATAAGTCAATCTATTAGAGTGTGTGAGGATCCGTTAGCCGTGTGCACGTGGTGAGTGGGGTTAAGTGGCAATACTGACATGTTACAAGAGGTAAATATGTTCTGTAAACGATTTGCTTCAATGGAATCTATTAACAGGTTTGTGTTAAAGTCACCAAATATGAGTACATGTTCGTAGGTAGGTACGAGTCTTAGTAAATTTTCTTCGAAGTGGGTGAAGTTTCCTGCTTTTGGTGGTTTGTAAACAACTCCAATCAGTACTTTAGTCTTATCAACAGATAGTTCTACAAACATATATTCAGTTAAGGTGTCAGTAGATAATGTCGAAGTTTGTATAATCTTCCCCGTTAAATTGTTTTTGTAGTATAGAGGTACTCCTCCTCCATGGCGCTTCGGTCTATTGTGAAAAAGTGCATTAAATTCTTCTATATTTACCGTGTTTAGAGGGACCGAGTCCTTCATCCAACTCTCACTAATTGCTACAATATTTACCATGCTTCCTTCAAAAATAGCTTTCAGCTCAGTGTGATGGGCAATTATAGACTGAGCATTGACCTGGGCACACAGTAATGAGCGAGGAAAGGACGAGAATTCTCTCTCCAGGTGACTGCGGGCGGGGTGAGAAGGAGTCAGGGAAAGAGAAGGGTGGGAGGGTTCAGTATCAAGGTGAAGGTTGTTTACCCTGCCCAGGGAGAAAGCTACATTATTACCTGTGTTAGCCATAATAAAAAATAAACAGAGGGCAACTTACCATGGTTTCCTCTTGCCTTCGTAAGCCACTTGAATCATTTAAACATTCACTCACACTAAAGTTACAATAAAACCATTTATAATTAAAACGTAAATCCATGAGTCATGTACTCTACTAATCACCTAGCCCTGAAATAACAGCTTTTAGTTCCGCTTTAGTGGTCACTGTTAATTTGTTTTTGTTTTTGCCTAGAACCGTGATTCTTCCTTCCTGGGTCCAAACGTTACGCACTCCGAGCTGGTCTCGGGCTCTATTTAACAGATCTTTCCTTGTAGCAGTCAATGACCCCGTAACCAATAGTTTGGTGCCTTTGAAGAGCTTCTTAGCGCGCTAGACACGATCGCGAACATGAAACCGGACGAATTTAACTATAATCGGCATGTTTCACGAGGTCACGACTTCCGCAGCTGATCTGCGTAGAGGTCCCAATCTATGACAGCGATCGATGTCATCCATCGATAAGTCCACTTGTAGGTTAGATTTTACTGTCTCTATCACTTTGGCATAGACATTCTCAGCCGGTTCTTCTTTCACCCCGTGTATGAGTAGACAGTTCCATCTACTGTATTGTTCGGCTTCGACAGCCCTTGCTTCGTGCTGGAACTCATCCATCCGTTTAACAAACTTTGTTTCAAAGTCCGACACACGCTTATTTACACTTTTTACGGACATGTTTTACTAGGAATAGATGTCAGTTGTCTGGTGTAATTATTGACACACACTCACCGGACCTGTCTGTTAATTATCTTGCTAATTCGGGCTGGTAACACGGAGCTCTGCTACACAACACACGCAGCACGCGCCATATAATGTTGTAAAGTTTTTACAACCTGGAGATCTACCTATATGCAGAATTCGCAGATATTTGGATAGTTGTAACGGAATTGTATCATTCTATTTATCTGGTACGCTAGAAGAGAGTACACAGTTCAGAGAAACTCACTATCCGATGTACGTAAGACAACATACTCTTAAGTTTTATTCATGCATATGCAGTAAGAGAAAGACATCATTTTTCAGATAATGTGCCTGGTAATGTATCTAGCTGAAGTCGATTCCACGAATTTCTTTTGGTAAATAAACAGTGTCAAGAGTAGGTAGGTTAATAGCCAAGAAGACTAGGTAAAAGTCACGGCCCTTGAGACTTGTTTTCTTCGGAAAGGAGCCCATTTTTGAGTCCTGGGTAGCTCTAATAATGCCACTTAAGTGTTCCACAATGTTAAGAACTGTAGTTAAAAATTAACGAATAATTTTCTTTCTGCTGACATAAATGTCGGCAATATCAACACAATATTTGATATATTCATCTGTGGATGGAAATCCGAAACTCTCTCACCATATACCGTATTGCTTCTTGTTCTTGTAGTGTAAACAAAGAGTCGGCGACCCATCAGCCTCCACTGTACTCGATAATCCAACCAAAGATAATACCAGGTCAGGAATTCCCAGAGTGGATCGAAGGAGCTAAGGAGGGTGTTACAAACATGAAGACGAGGGAGGATGTATACATTTTCCTTGTCTATAAGTAAGATTGAATTCCGTGGTGCGTAAAGCGGCAGCGGCATCTAGTAATCAAAGGCAGGTCATAATGTGGAGGAGCTCCCACCATTCATTCTCTACTTCAATGCTGCATGAAGACACAAGTCACTTCACATGAAAATATGATGGCTTAGATTCCCATTTAGTATAGTGAAATGTCCTTTCCTGCCCTATATAAACTTTCTAATTTGTATGGTGTTGGGCAATTTACAAATGCATGTATAAAGAAATCGACCAACTTCTCATATAGGAAAGATAGTTATCACGTACTGATCTGTCTGTCTCCATGGCTAAATACTTAGCGTGTTGGCCTTTGGTCACAGGGATCCCGGGTTCGATTCCCGGCAGGGTCGGGAATTTTAACCATCATCGGTTAATTTTCCTCCCACGGGAGCTGGGTGTATGTGTTGTCTTCATCATCACTTCATCCTAATCACGACGCCCTTCTTGGGATCTCCCGGCACTAAAAGCCATACACCATTTCATTTTACGTACTGATCGACTGAAAACTCAAAATTATTATATTAACACGAACAAGGGATGTATCTTCCGACCAAACCATAAGATTTCCAGCAAATACAAATAAATCGTGTCATGCGTAAAAAGTTAAGATTCGAAATACACTCATTTTCTTTGAGAATTGTGATATTAAAAACTGAAGTTGCCCTAAATACAAGTTGAAAGATTCACATAATAAAATTTCATATTAAAATTCATTACCACTGGGTAATATAAATATGAACGTAAAGAAGTAATAAGTAAGAAGCATGATTTAACCAACGAGGTCTAAACTTCCTTACTATTCTTTAATTTAAAGTACTGAAATCACTAATACGAGTGGGACGTAGTTTGATTTTTATATTTGAGAACCATGTGCATATCAAGAAAAATTTTGATGATGTTGCAATTGTGTAGACCTCAAGTAGAAGCTCGGACACTGTTTCTGTTATATTTAAGAGAATGATAGGCACAATGTCAAAATTATTTGCTGACAATCAGATTAAATCATGAGGATTCATATTAGCAGGGAAAAAAAGCAAAAAGCAGTTAAAAGCTCTACCTGGACTAAATTCGGAGAAGTAAGGATAAGGTATGTATATTTTAAAATACACGGAATTTGTCCAGTACCTCTCATGTAAAATAATTAAAAGTTTTAAGGAAACATCTTTGCCTTCCGTTCTTGTAAGACAATTGTGTCCTCAACCGAGCATTAATTCGAGTAAAGTTCATATAACGCTTGAAGAAATTTTTCGAGATGCTTTCGTTGCAATAATTGCTGCTCATAAAAGACCGTCCAAAAACTTCAATAAACCACAATTCACAAATTTAATTCAATTCAGAAGAGAAAAACATAGTAATGTTGATGTTGTTGACCTTACAACAATCTCATGCGATGCGCCTCTATGGTCCAACCTGTCGTGATTAGGGAAGAACTATTACAATTAGGAACAACAATAAAACGAGTTCTAGCTGCTACTACGGGTATGTGGGCACAACATTATCCCAAATGCCCCTTTCTGACTTTAAAGGTTTATTATATAAATAATTTTCTAATAGAAGTATATTTTCTGCTGTGTCCACGAGATGACATTAATAAAAATCCAAGGGAAGCGCTACAGTCTGAATAAAAGAAAACTTTTCTTTGAGTATATGAAAGGCAAGAGGGGATCGTTAAAATAAATCGACCTCAAAAGTCAGCAAAACGTCTTCAACACTCATAAATAGGAGATTATGATGGAGAGTTTTTTTAGTCCCCTAATACGGTTCGGTCTCAAATTATAAGTAGAATTGAGCTGAGCACGTCCAAAGTTTTTGGATGACGAAAGTGTGACTTCGTAGTTTCCAGACAGGAAAGTTATTCAGGATCAATTCGTGAGACCAACTGAGGATCTGTTTGATATGAGAGGCAAAATACTCGGTCATGAATGTCAAGCAATCTGGCTGAGAATATTGTCACACTGACCACGGGGTAATCCATTATTTGTGGACTATCTGAGCGGACAGCAATCCTTTTTTGAGACCAAGGCTCGTGTCACGAGTTTGGCTGTTCGGTTGTTTATTTGTTTAGTTTTAAATATCCATTGTATACACCACTGTTCTATATATGAAGCATACTGACATGAATGACTACTCTCAAAATGTTTATTTAGCTCAATTGAAAGTGATCTCACAACCTTGGACCCGAACAACTTGCTACCTTACCATTGGATTTCTGATATCGACATCCAGTGAACTTAATTGTAACTAAGTGTATTAAAATACCTACCTACATACATACATACATACATACATACATACATACATACATACATACATACATACATACATACATACATACATACATACATACATACATACACACACATAGAGTAGATACACAACTTCACTATAGACTGCTGTGCCTTTCAGCGTTCAGTTTGTAAGCCTCTAGACCAGGTCCGAGGCTTATTACTAAAAATATTTCATTCCTCCCCTGAAGAGGGAGGCGGGCCTCTTAGACGGTAACGTTTCCTCTCAGGCCGGGCGATTTGTGACGGTAAAGGAGAAGTGCGGAGAAGGTGAAAGATTTGGCAGCCGTGGCCTATACTTCGAACAGTCCCGGCATTTGCATTAGTGCAGGAGAACGGAAAACCACGGAAAAAACATTCTCAGGACAGCCGACCAGCAGTAAGGTCCAGCCACGGTAGAGCCGTGGCCACCCCTCCTCTGCTCGGTTTGTCGGTCGGAGTGTGGAGCTGTCTGACCACGGACCAGCATTCATGTATAGGGAGTATAGAAGGGGTGATAAAATCCACTCTGTGCTACTCCCTTCTCAGTATTCCGTCATCTAGACGTATTATCTCCCACTGGCACAAATTGCTAACTCCCACTTAGATAGGGACATCATCATCATCATCATCATCATTATCATCACTGGTGCGACAGCCCTTTGTGGACCTTGGCCTTCTGAAGAAGGTTTCCCCATTCTTTCCTGTTAAGTGCAGAGCTCCTCCAGTTCTTGATTCCAATTAGCTTTGCATCCTCTCTCACCCCTTCTTTCCACCTTAACTTTGGTCTGCCAACTTTCCTGATTCCTTCTGGCATAGCATTAAATATCTTCTTTATCATTCTGTCATTAGCACGCAGCATTTTCCTGCCCACTCCAACCTTCTGATCTTTATGCAGTTAACAATGTTTGTTTCGTTATATAAATTATACAATTCATGATTATATCTTCTTCTCCAGACACCATTTTATTCCACTGGCCCAAAAATTTGCCTCAAAATCCTTCTTTCAAATATACCGAGCAGTCTTTCATCAGATTTTGAGAGTGTTCATATGTTAATACAGGCTTTACTAAAACTTTATACATTAGGACTTCAGTTTTCCTGAACAGCAGCTTAGACTTCAGATGTTTTCTGAGGCCATGACAGGATAGCACGTGTTAGCAGGCAGTATACGTTTTTGGATTTCAGAACTAACATTTTTCTTGGAATTAACGTCTGATCCAAGGCAGGTAAAGTTACGCACAACATCAAAATTATAAGAGGCAATTTCTATGAATGTAGACCCACTAGGGTAGTCTTTCTCGGTTACGGGCATGTACTTTGTTTTTCCTTCATTAATCTGTAAATTCATATTTCTTTCTGCTCTTTCGAGGCTTGTGAAAGTTTCTTTTAATGCTCTTGGTGTTCTTACCATTAAAGCAATATCATCTGCATATGCCAAAATTTGAACTGATTTATACTGTATAAGATTGTTCCCCTTGTGTTGATACTTGCATCTCTAACAACTTTTTCCAAAGCTATATTGAACAAAAGGCACGATTATAAATCTCTTTGCTTTAACTCCGTTCTTGGTCGTTACAGCACTCGATAACATATTCTGGATCTTAATTTGATTCCGAGTATTTTCCATAGTAGCTTTCACAAGGGCGATCAATTTCTTTGGGATCTCAAACTCTTCCATTGCTACATAGAGATTACTTCTATCAGTGCTGTCATATGCTGATCTGAAGACAACGAAGAGATGGTGTGCGTCAGTTCAAAATTCTTTACATTTTTCAAGTAGCTGGTGGATTGTGCAGGTGCAGGTCTTTTGATTTGACTCCCGGAGGCGACCTGCGCGTCGCGATGAGGATAAAATGATAATGAAGACGACACATGCACCAAGCCACTGTGCCAGCGAAATGAACCAAAGGCCAGCACGCTAACCATTTTGCCATGGAGCTGCACTGGACATAGATGATCGTCCTGAACGGTTTATAACTCCCAAGGGATCTTCCTGGCGTTAACGTTTGTGATCACTGTAGCAGGTCAGTGCTACTGGTGCAAGTTAATGGTTTGTTTGAAAGTTTTGTGAATGTCAACAAAGTCCAATTTGTGAAGTGTAACATATACATTACATAGAAGGTCGATCTTTGCACCGCCTGGACACTCATTTGCTGTCGTCCTCCTATGCACATGGAGAGTAATTAGCAGCTAATATTGTTTCCTATCACAATTGTTACTACAACACTTTCAAATACCCCTTGCAACCTCGCACTCGTGTGGGTCCCTTGTGAGTATTCTTGGTGAATTTCTGTGATGTAGAGTGTTGGCTGTGTACACATAATCTCAGCTAGGTCCAGCTCCATGGCTAAATGGTTAACGTGCTGGCCTTTGGTTACAGGGGTTTCGGGTTCGATTCCCGGTACGGTCGGGAGTTTTAACCATAGTAGGTTAATTTCGCTGGCACGGGGGCTGGGTGTATGTGTCGTCTTCATCACCATTTCATCCCCATTGCGACGCGCAGGTCACCTACGGGAGTCAAATCAAAAGACCTGCATCTGGCGAGCCGAACTTGTCCGCGGACATTCCCGGCACTGAAAGCCGTACGCCATTTCATTTCATCTCAGCGTGAATTTCCATCCCAACCGTTTAGGTACCAAAGTCGAATTGGGAATTCCTATCCTCCTGAATATAAGGAGGACTTTGATTTAAAATAATATACGAGATGTCCCTTCCTATTGCATGGCACCTGGTACCACGATTCTCTGGATCACTTACTTGTCCAGTAAGCCATTGTCCATGGCTTACGGAGTAGGAGGTGACTTAAGGAACCATTCGAAGATTTCATGCCCAATTATTAATTCATGTTCGATTATTCATTCATTAATTTACTTTTAGTTCCTCCCTCACTTAGCATTGCTGAAAACCGTTCTCTGTTGGTACGAAGTTAAACACGTAGCATAAAAGTATGATTCTCTCATATAAGTTCGTATTCTTTGAGTTTGTTGAGTTTCTTTAATCTCCAAAATGTGTGTAATTTTGCTCCTTAGAACAAGAACCACCACTCCTTTTACCATCAATTATCTTCAGGTGGGGAAAAATGAAAACCAAATCCTAATATATCCTAATCCGCTTCTTATCAAGTCACCTTCCCTTTTCCTTTCAGGGATATTTCCTGTTGGGTGGTCTGGAAAAGTTGCAGGTTTAGCTATACCATTTTAATTTTTGAGCATTTAATTTTATAATGGCCTTCTAGAAAATACTTCAGAACTTTTTCCAGACTTTAGACATTCCTAAAATGTTTAATTACTGCAGCATTACATACACAGTGACCATCAAACAAGAGTTTACAGCAAAATCAAGAGAGGCGGATCTGACGACGACGGGCTATATTCCCCTGAAACCCTACCGGTAATTCCTGCTAGAGACAACTGGTGTACTCTTCCCCAAGAAGGAATTAGGGAACAGCTTCATTATCACCAAAAACAGAAATGAAATGAAAATCAGACAATTTTCCTTTTCTTGCCTTCGGCAAATATTTTCCATTTCCCTGACATATATACATACTGTGTCCTTATAGGGTTAGGAATAGACATTAGAAAGTACTCATGACGTACCGGGTTATAGTTGTTTGATGATCGGGTATAAAGGATACAGAAATTTCATTCTTTTTTTCAAAACATCACTTGCATTTTCTTAGAATCTCGTGTTTTAATACATTAATACACACAATACTCATTCATGCCAGTGCCATCAATATATACACTTTGGATTTTCTGTGTCATTTTTGCTAAATGACAACTTTCTTTCTTTCTTTCCTTCTTAATCTGTTTACCCTCCAGGGTTGGCCTTTCCCCCGGACTCATCGAGGGATCCCACCTCTACTGCCCCAAGGGCAGTATCCTGGATCGTGAGACAATGTGCAGGGGGATACAACTAGGGAGGAGGACCAGTACCTCGCCCAGGCTGCCTCACCTGCTATGTTGAACAGGGGCCTTGTGGGGGATGGGAAAATTGGAAGGGATAGACAAAGAAGAGGGAAGGGACCTGCCGTGGCCTTAAATTAGGTACCAACCCGGCATTTGCCTGGAGGAGAAGTGGGAAACCACGGAAAACCACTTCGAGGATGGCTGAGGAGTGAATCGAACCCCGCTCTACTCATTTGACCTCCCGAGGCTGAGTGGACCCCGTTCGAGTACTCGTACCACTTTTCAAATTTCGTGGCGGAGCCGGGAATCAAACCGGGCCCCCAGGGGTGGCAGCTAATCATATAACCACTACACCCCAGAAGCGGAACTAAATTAGCAACTACGTCACTTTATTATCAATTTTTGAAGTGTAGTTGTATAGACTCGTTAACAACATAATTATTGGTTCCACCTTGATTAATATGAAACCAATCGAGTATTATTCCCAAATGAATTAATAAGTTCCGAACTAATTAACAGTTACATCACATCAGATTTAGTAAATTTATTGTTCATTCACTAGCCTTGCTGGCTAAAATTAACAAATATTAATCATACATTCATTACAGTTTTCACTCGTAAGATTATGAGTTACAATTAATCACTTATCTTGTCTGATTTTCAAGAATCCTGTCAATATAATTTTCATACTGAAATTTCGATCAAATTAACAAATGTCATTAATACAGAAAGTAGTTCGTATCATTTTTTCTGAAATAATTAATACTGAAGTTCTACTTCCATGAAATCACACGCTCATGATTCAGTACACTCCTTGTTTTGTCATTAATTCTAATGGGTTATTACATTGCTGTACACACTTTCAAGCAAACAAGTTATCAAACTTATTTAATCCTCGCGTCAATTTGCAATGAATTAATTAATAATCGCTGAAACTGTAAGTCCCTTGTATTGAGTCACAACTTTAATTAAATAATTACTTATCAAATACATCGTTTGAACGAGACCTCGTTCTCTCAATTAATAAGATAAATAACACTTGAAAAATCTATATTGAGTTTCATAATCGTGCTCAACCATAATCATACCCTTCTTTACACGATATATTTAAATAATTTCATTTTTATCGTATTAAATCGATCATAGTTGACCGGGCGATTTGGCCGTGCGGTCAGAGGCGCGCGGCTGTGAGCTTGCATCCGGGAGATAGCGGGTTCGAATCCCTGAAGATGGTTTTCCGTGGTTTCCCATTTTCACACCATTCAAATGCTGGGGCTGTACCTCAATTAAGGCCATGGTCGCTTCCTTCCAACTCCTAGGTCTTTCCTACCCCATCGACGCCATAAAACCTATCTGTGTCGGAGCGACGTAAAGCCACTACCGATCATAATTGCGAATAACACTACCTTACTGTTGGGTAGGAGGTGTCTATTATGAGCAACAAGATATTCCATACGTGCTTGTCATACGCCAGAACTCTCCACAGCCAAGTTGCCAGGAATCAGGTTCAGTTCCCAGGCTGGTACACTTCATTTTTTGCGTTGTGGTGTTTACAGTAGATTCGATATGACCACATACCTACTTGTTATAACGAGTGGATTTTATTTTATCCTGAAAGGGAGAATTTTATATGATGTTACGTAGCCAGGTTGGACGAGGACATGGTGGCCTGTAGGTAGGAAGCAAGGTGACCTGCATATTCAGTAAAGCCGGTGCTTAAAATGTTGAACAGCTTGGTTTATACAGAATTCAGCAAGAAGTTGTAAAGGCGTTCTTGCTCGTTGTAATATATGAGATGTAACAGCATGGCATGTTTCAGTCAGCAGTTGCCGAAGGTGAAAAGCATTTTCAGACTTTCGTGCATACGCTAGCTGTTTTAAGTGACCCCCACAGGAAGAAGTCAAGTAGCGTAAGATCGGGTGATCTGGTGGGCCAGGCAATGTATCCTCCCAGTCCTGTCCATTTATTACGATATGAAGCGTGAAGATGATCCCGGATGACGATCAGAGAGGTGGAACCCCGTGCTGTTGAAACCACTTACATAATCACTCGAGCTGTAGTGTGTTCTCCAGCACTTGTGGCAGTTAATTTTGAAGTAAATGAAGGTAGCATGCTCCCGTCAGATGGCCGTCGAATAAATATGGTCTGATTAGGCAGTCGCCCAAGATCCCACACCTGATATTTACTCCCCCCTGCACTTGAAATACGTCCTGCCTTACTCAGTGGGGATTTCCCGCACTCCTGTAGCGCATATTGTGCCAGTTTCCATTTACGGTGTTATGAAATCATGATTCAGCTTTACAAAAAGGCTGCATCGTTATTCACACGGCGTAATGGCAATAAGTCATCTTCAGTCGGGAAACCGCTCGTTATAAAGGCGTTGCGACTCGAATGCGTTCTGCATTGTTTCTCCATAAATTAGCAACAGACCAACGCACCCCTGTCTGGAATTCATCACGAATTAATGAGTAAGTGCTGTGATGTAACCTGGTAGGCGTGAATAACTATTGTATTCCCGTTACATTGGGGCACGATCTGTCGTTCAAAGTAGGAATAACGCATACCGTTGAATAGGAAGCACTACACTACCGATACTTACGATACCACAGGTGACCAGTGCATTACCGACTCAGCTACGAAAACAACATACATGTTACTCGCTAGAGGTGGAGTATTAAACAACAGCCCTTCCACTTCGAAACTTAAAAACCGTGCCAGAATTTTCAATGAATTCTAGTTTACGGCATTCATTTAACTTTCCTTGATTACGGATAACATGGCATTAACGTTTAATTCGATCGTATTACGGATACATGAATTATTTCAGGGAGCAATAAATCGAATGTTTGTACTATGGTCCGTAGGACTGGGCGGAGAAATTGTACATAGTCGTTTTTCCTTTGCTAGTTCCATGGCTCATTTGCATTGCTGACACACAGGCAAGATGGAGAGCAATATCGACCTTAAGGAGACATTTGATGTCGGATATCATCCGTAATGGGCTATTATAAATCGCTACTACTATCAGTTTGATGGCTGTACGGGGAGCGGTTAATATCGGCTTCACCATTCTGGTGAACGACCCCGCAGGATTATTGATTATCAATTGAACAAAGGTTACACTGCATTGTTCGTTAATATCGATTTATTACATTTGCTCGTGATGTTCCTTCGGGATAAAAAAATTGTTTAGTGGCCGAGAGGAAACTGAAATTGTACGTACATTGTGGTAGGTGTAAGCCTCACTATGTGACGTAAGACTAACAAATTATAATTCTTGCCATGAACCAACTGCCGAAACAAACTTCAAAGTTGAGCAAACGTGTTGAATAAGTGGAAATACGCTTTGTGAATGTGATTTTTTGCTGGTGCTTTATCGTCGCACTAATTAAGATTTTCAGCGACGCTAGACTATAAACTGATTAGGACTGGGACGGGTGAGGCCACGACTTTAATTCAGGTACAGATACATTGTTTGCCTGATGTTAAAATGATAAAATATGGAAAACTCCTTCAGGGATGCTTATGGAGCGATTTGAACTCACCATCTCCAGGTGAAAGTTTATAACTATCCGGCCTGTACCACACACAGCCATCTCGTTCGATATTACGAAAATGATATTACTAGTCTACGGAAATCTTGACTGTTCCACACCCCGTGGTCAAATTCATTTTCCAATTCCAATTGCAGTGACTAGGATTATCACTGCCTTTAGTGGTACCTTCGTCACATTAGTTAACATTGAATATGTCCACCAAATTCCTGATTTCTGTCTGAACATATATATTTTTATTTAAAACAATCAACAATACGTGGATTACGTATTGATATACCGATACTGAAATAACTCGAGGAATTAGTGCCGAGTTCACCTTAAGGAGCCTTTCTGGAACTGTCCATCTCAGTAAGAAAATTCCTATTTATATTGCCACACCATTTTTACCACCGACATTAATTACTATGCCATAATTTTAGATTTGTTGTGATCATTGAACTTACTGAAATTATTGCTTTACACTCCCTTGTATGATAACAATTTCCACCAATACACGTTTTACCTATAATTAGGGAGGAGTTGAAGTACTTGTGATTTTGGTGATGTGTGGTCTGTAGGTATAACGGTGGATACGTGCAATATGGCGTAATTTATGACAGTCAAACTGGATTATCTGGGGTTCTTAATATCAAAAGGGAACATATTGGTATTAATGCATTATATCACTCTGAATGGACGTGATTTCATCCTTAAAGGTGTCTAGGTGTACTACGAAACTCGGAGAAATATACGTCCATCATTTTATAATTCCATACGATTGAGTCTACTAATCATTCTTCAGCATAACATATTATTAATTAACGTCTTTCGTTGAAGCAAACTTCTGCAATCACCAACAAACACTTATTTATTTATTTATTTATTTATTTATTTATTTATTTATTTATTTATTTATTTATTTATTTATTTATTAATGTCTTTCTGTACATGGCGGGGCTCAGGCTATGAAGCCTGCTGTTATGCCAAACCATATAATTATGCACCTGCATAAACATAATATACTGAACATTATAACTACTTAAAAAATAAGTTAATTATAATTTCAAGTTAATGTGAAATGTAATTTGTATGAAATGTAAAGCATCATAAAAATCATTTTAACATTTTAAAATTAATTTATAATATTTACTATTATTAAAGCTATATCTCGAAAAATATAAACTATAATGTTTCTAACCTTACATTGACATTTTATTCATTTAACTTAATCATCTAAAATTTAAGGGTACTTCTAAGAGTAAATCAATCTGAGTGTAGGTAAAATTTCCAGCACATTCTTCTGACTAGCTTTAGGTTGCTTATGTCTCTAATTTCAGCCGGGAGAGAATTCCAGGAACGTATGGTCCCCGGTACAAAGCTCTGTCATTTCAATAATGATGTTAAATATTAATGAGGAATCGTACTTGCTGTTATTGTATTAACGTTGAAATATTTTGTCAACCACAAGCTGTATAATTTCATGGACCAATAAATAAAATTTAAATATAAATTTTCAGGAAGCAAAGCATTGTGTTATTGCGTAGAATGTGCTTTCCCACCACATATTTGTGACTGCTGTTTTTTCAGTGATTTGTGGATGTAAGCTCAATCCTGATTGTCTCACTGGTTGATCCCAGTACTCTATACAGTTGATCTTCTTACTGGCGTATTCTTGTAGCAGTATGACGTACTTACAACTTACTGTAACCCCGTTTCCGAATACTTAGGTTGTCAGTTTCTGAAGTGGATTGAGTAAGGTAGACCCATCACTTGGTTTTCAAAATGTTCTAAATGTTAACGAGCGAGAAATAGTTGTGAACCTTGGCAAAGAAAAATGTAATATTATTGTTGTGTACTTCACTGAGGATTTGACAGGACGTATTACTCCTGTCTTCAGAATGATCAATGACGAAGTGTAAGAACAGGAAAGCGGACGCGTTTGGCAAGGAATTCAGCTTTGCATCGTGCATGACCGTTAATGAACTGAAGGTGGGTATTGTTTTTTCGTTATAAGAATCTTCAAAGACTTTCCTCTCGGGGATATTCTTGCACTTGTCTCCTCCTCGATCAGTCCTGTGCAATGTTCACAGCATTCTTTGCCAAAAATGATGTGTACCCGATGGCTACTTTTGGTTTTCCCGGTAGTGTAAACTCTATTCCACGTATTGCTCATTAATCCCCGCACGCATGAACTACTCGTATTTTTCATTTGCATTTTGTAAAGACAATTCCAAGCTTTATAGTTTCATTTTCCGATCAGTGTCTTACATTTACCAACAATTCTTAAGTGGAGCTTATACCTTAACACTCGTATGCGATATAGTGTGCCCTAATGGAATATATATACGACTTTTTGCAATTACTACGCTAAAATTTTAACATTCAAGGACCCATCATTACTGCTCCTTGGTCATGGGTACGTACTACAAGTAGATAATTAATCAATTATTAATTCATAATTAATCCATTAAGGTAGTCTGCCTTGAGTTTGTTAGGAGGTTGCTGATACCGCTGGAGTAGCTGAGCGAGTGATTTGTTAAAAATCCGTTTTCAGGGCTTAAGGAATATACTCGAGGTTCTATTCTTAAAACCAAATTTTTACTGTATCCTGTATAATGTTCTAAGATTTATTGATTTTAACTTCAAATTTTGCCTAAATATTCTTTTTATTTATTTTCATACTGTGATCTTTCACACTTTAAAAACACTTATCAAACTAATATCTACTAATATCATTCCACGTCGTCTAACCAGTGACAGCTTGGACCATACCACTTAGTCGGGAAGCTCGTCTCCTTTCTCCCAAGTCGTCCCAGCCAAAACTTCGCAACATTTTCGCAACGCTACACCTTTGCCGGAAATCACCCAAAACAAATAGAGCTGTTTTTCCTTGGAAATTTTCCAGTTCCAGAATCAAATAATCCTGGTGAGGGTTCCATACACAGGAACCATACTCTAGTTCAAGTCTTACCAGAGACTTATATGCCCCCTCCCCGTTACATTCTTACTACAACACATAAATACCGTTATAACCATATTTACAATCCCGCTTATGCGACTACCCCAATGAAGATCTTCCCTTAGATTAACACCTAGGTACTTACAGTGATCCTCATAAGGAAATTTCACCCCATCAACGCAATAATTAAAACTGAGAGGGCTTTTCCAATTAGTGAAACTCTAACGCTACTTTTAACCGCGTTTATCCTCACAACATTGTCTGCTGTCCATCTCACAACTTTGCCGATGTCTTCTTGCAGTTGCTCACAATCTTGTAACTTATTTTATTACTCTATACAGAATAACATCATCCGCAAAAAGCCTTATCTCTCGTTCATATCATTTATATATATGTATAAGAAAAATTTAAGGTCTAGTAATACTGCCTTGAGGAATTCACCTGTTAATGATTACAAGAGCCTATAATGCTTCACCTATTCTAATTCTCTGATCTACATTTTCTCGAATATTGCCACCCATTCAGTCACACTTTTGTTTGGTTTTACTTATTTTCGCCAGTAGACTTCCATGATTTACGCGATCAAATGCCTTAGATATGTCAAAAGCGATACAGTCCATTTGACCTCTCGAATCTAAGATATCCGCTATAAGTAGCTGGAATCCTACAAGTGGAGCTTCAGTGGAATAACCTCCATAAACCCGAAATGCCACCTTTCGAACCAGTTATTAGTTTCGTAAACATGTCTAATATATTCAGAAATAATGATATCCCAAAGGTTATATGAAATACATGTCAAACTGACTGGCTGGTAATTTTCGGCTTTATGTTTATCACCCCCTCCCTTACACACAGCGGTTCTTTTGCAACTCTCCATTCATTTGGTGTAGCTCCTTCATGCAAACAGTAATCAAATAAGTCTTTAATATATGTCAGAAATCTTATGAACTCCAGGGGAATTTCTAGTTTTCAACTTTTGTATCTTATTGTAAATGTCTTTGTTATAGTAGGTAAATTTCAATGCTTCATTAATATTTGTCACCTCCCGTATCTGAAAATCATCCTTGTAATCAACAATCATCACATACTGCTGACAATACTTTTTCCTTGTGTAGATCCTAGCATATACACTCCCCTTGTTCGTTAATGATCGTGGAATGTCTATCTTGGAACATGTTTCTGCCTTAACACCTTAACGCTCCAATAAAAAAACCTATACAAAACCTTTTCATTCTTCACTAAAATTTGTATGACAACCAGTAATGCCTGCCATTATATTATCCTGAGCTGACTTGATCGCAAGATTTAATTTACTAGTAAGTTCCTTCAATTTCTCTTTACTTTCAGAACGATTTCTAACTCTTTTTCTTTCCAGCCTGCGCCTTCCTTCTTACTCTCTTTGCATCTCTCTTAAAATAAAGACGGTCTCTACCATTCCTTACCATCTTTAAAAGTACACACCGTTTTCACATTCCTCAACAATTGCTTTAAACTCATCCGAGAATCTGTTTACATTTTTATTTACCGTTTTCCATCGATCACAATTACTTTCTAAAATCTCCCTCATGCCTGTCTTATCAGCCATATGTTACTGCCTAATAGCCCTAATTTAACGACCTTCCTTTCTATCAAATTTATTTTCAACTAAGACAAAAAAAGCTTCGTGACCACTAATACCATGTATTACGTCAATTTCTCTATAGAGCTCATCTGGCTTTACCAGCACTACGTCCAAAATATTCTTCCCTCTAGTCGGTTCCATCACTTTCTGAATCAGCTGTGCTTCCCATATTACCAATTTGTTGGTCATGCTTCCTGCCGTTCACATTACCTTCCCAATTGACATTTGGTAAATTGAGATCTCCTGCTACAATCACATTCCTTTCCATGTCGTTTCCCACATAGCTGATTATCTTATCAAATCATTCCGAATAAGCGTCTGCGTCACCCTCCCCAGGTGTGTACACTCCAAAAAAATCAAGTTGCCTAATATTACACATACAATTTCATGTTTGTCATCTTTAACATTTTCGTAGCTTACAAATTCTTCTTTCACAAGTATGAATACTCTCCCTCCTACCATTCCTACTATCGTGTCTCTGCGATGGACACTCCAGTTCGGATAGAAAATTTCTGCTTCCTTTGTATCATTTCTCAGCCATGATTCAACTCCTATTACAATATATGGTAAGTATATACTTTAAATTACTGAATTCTATTCCCTCTTTTATAATACTTCTACATTTCAACAGTAATATATTTATGCCATTCCTACTTGACATCAAGATCCCTGTACCCTTTATCACCGCTCCCTAGTCCGCCTCATTTCCCTGATTGTATCTCCATATAAACCGTCTAATCAAACTTCCTAACTTATATACGTACCACTGCGGTTCAAGTGAAAGTCATCTGAGCGTAGATCCCTATCTCCTACCCACCCATTTGGATTTACAAATCTCACTCCAAATTTGCAAAGAAAATATTCATATAGTACCTTCATGTTTAGACTTTCACAGTCTAACTAAAGACAGGAATAACTTTAGAGGACTCATATAACGTAGCTTCGGTCGCGAAAATATAAAAAGTAAGGTCAATATGTCGTCACGCTCTCGTTGTGGAACTCCGCTATCTGCAGGCAGCAGTTGTCTTGGCAAGCCATGGTCCTTAATGAGCTTTCGTGCTGTGAGATTTTCTTTCATTTGTGCTTATATTAAGTATCTAGATGGCACTGACTCATGACAGGTGACTGGTGCCATTTCTGCATGTCGGTGAGTTGATTTCGAACCCAACGGGACGCAATTTTCCTCATTTTAAGGCGTTTCGTCAGTATGTGCCACACCGTTTGACGACCGGGACCAACCTCTATGGATAATTCTCGGACAGTCCACCGATCTTCTACAGAAACGAGTCCACTCACGATGTAGGTCTGATCTTCATCAATGCATGGCCGGCCTCTGCGGTTCAAATCTGCAGTCTCATTCCGACACGTACGAAACGCCTCGACCCATTGTGCAACCATCCTATACGGTAATTCATTCTCGCCATTGGCTTCACGTAATCCCAGATATTATGATGCATTTTTGCCACGGGAAATCCTTATTTTAATCCACGAACGCTGATCACTTTTGAAAACATGCTTTAGAGCGGTGCAATCGACACTCTTCACTTCAACGCCACACAGAAACAACACTCCCAAGTAGATGCCCGTCAAATGCACACTACTCATCGATAAGAGCGCCATCTGGCAGCTCCCATGACTTATTTGCTCATGCGCGATCTCTTGCGAGTGACTGGACTACGTTGCCACTACGTTATTAATGCTGCTTCGATACGTTGACATTTCAACTTCCGGGTTCCCTATCTCAAATATAATCGTAAGTAATCACAGCTACACATGTCGCGTTGCAATTTTGACACGTTATGTTAGATCAATGTTTCTAAACGTTCGTGGCTTATTTCTTTCATTAGCAAAACTACTGTTCGTGAACTGCGAAAACGGCTCCGATTTCCGTTGCTTCAAGCACCACGAGAGTAGTTTGGTCCTCTTGATGAATTAAACTACTGTATTTTATCAGATCAAGGTATAAACAATATTTATTCCATATTAAGTTGAATTTCATATATTTACGCTCTTGAAGGTAATATGGAAAGTGGAACTACACAATATCGTAGTTACTCACCGCACTCCACTTATACCAACATGAAACGTACCACCAGAAACCTTTTTCAGTTCAGAAAAATCTGTTTCTTAGATCCTTACCAGATAGCTACATTGTGGCATGTGAGCGAATCCATGTATCAATTGACTGATTCTTGAACGATACAAATTCTTTCATGAATGGTGCCGATTAGTTGAATTGTGGGGCTTGAACTAATTTTAATATGTTTACCTATTTTTGTTTGCTTGGAATATTGTGGAATGAGGCACGTTATGCGGTAGGGCGTGTGTAGTCCTGTTGTAAGTGGTAGAGAGCGTTGCATACACATAAGTAATTCTATTTCTTGTTTACAATACACCAGATGTCGCTGCCTACAGTCTGTGTTGCGTCTGGAGTGAACTATGCCATTTCAGGTGAAGACTGGTAATAGTGTATACAATTCAGTACGAGTTTCGGCTAGGTTTGAAAATGTTGTGTTTATTTTTCACAACTTGCTTTGTGTCACGACGGCACAATTAGATCTTATGGCGACGATGGGATAGGAAAGAGCTAGGAGCGGGAAGAAAGCGACCGTGGTCTTAGCCCCAGCATTTGTCTGGTGTGAAAATAGAATCCACGGAATGCAATCTTCAGAGCTGCCGACAGTGGAATTGGAATCCAGTGTCGTCCGAATGCAAGTTGACAACTACTCAATCCACGCAGCCACCCGCTTGGAAGTTTCATCCATTGCTTACGTTTCATGTGCCCTGAGCATTTCTCAGCTTGACTGAACCAGAATTGTGGCATTGATTCTGAGTGGACATACACAAGCAGCATTATCACGTATCGTAGGGGTTACCCAAAGCGGAGTCAGAAACGTTGAAACAGTACCGTGAGACCAATGGTGTGATTGACAGACCGAGGATTGGTCGACCGAGGGTGACGGTGCCACGACGTGATTGGTTTATCCGCCGAACAGTGCAGAGGAGACCAACTGTGACTGCTCAACAATTACAAGATGACATCTTCAGAACAAGCGGGGTCCGCGTATCTGCACAAACTGCACACAAACGGCTATAGAGTTCCCAACTGAAGTCATTTCGACTAATTCGACGTGTTCCACTAGAAAATTGCCATCGTGTTGGAAGGATAAGAATGGTCATTCAACATCTGACTTGGGATTTGGATGATTGGCGAAATGTCATGTTTGCAGATGAAACAAGGTTGTGGCTTAGGCCAGATACATGATGACAAAGGTTGTGGAAACTTAAAAGTCGTGGTGGGAAGTGCCAGCATATTAAAGATGTGCATGCATTTTGAGGAGGTCGTGTACTGCCTTAGAGGGGGTTTATGCACGGCCATTGGACTCATTTGATATCAGTTCGAAGGACGTTAGCTGCCCAGCGGTATACCGAAGCAATTCTTCGACCATCTGTACAACATTGTAGGAATGAAATTGGTATTGAATTTATTTGCATCACCAGCAATATTCCTTCACTCAGCGAGGTGCATCAGCGAAGAACTTTATGCGAGAGACCGGTATCAACCATATGACTTGGCCAGCTAATACACCGGCATGAATTGCATTGATCATGCATTGGATAGTTTGAAAACGGCTGTTTCTGGTCATATACACTCCCAGATTGCATTAGAGTTGCCCAGATGGAATGGGACCCAGCTTTTTCCTCAAGTTGATCTCAATGCACTGACCGCAAGCATGCCACAGCATGTCAGAGATATGAATAGTGCCAGTGAAGGCCATACATGGTGTTCCGGAGATTTCCGTGGTAGTTAGAGGTGAAAGAAGGTGCGGGCTGGAATAGGTCTCAACTACAAAATTAAAGTTAATTTAAAACTTTAACAAAGGTTATATTTTCTTTTCAAAATCAACAGATAACAACAACAGAGTAACAGGTACCAAGTAGCAGGAAAACAAGTTAAGAAATTACAATTCGTTACAAGATTTGGGCTTCGAGCCCCAAGATTAATTTTTGAGCTCTCAGCTCACCACCACAATTGCTAAAGGGCAGAAAACCCCTAAGTACGAGGAGCACTTGCTCCTAATTACAATGTTAAGAAAAAGAGCAGACCCGCTCTCAATTTTACTAGCCTATCAAAGGCTACAACAAACTTTATTTCAGACTGCCCTCAAGGCACACCAAGAAACAGGGGTATTACATACCCAACCTACAAGGCCTTTACATGAGGAAAACAAACATCAAGTTAAGTTACTGGCCCATAATGCAAAATAGAATGGAGTCGATAACTTGCACTCCAACACAACGTTTGTGTCAAAAAACCTATGTGGCGCTAGGCCGATAATACAGGGGCTAATCCCAATCTAGGGAGGTGATACGTATGAGAAAACTTACTATATTAAAGAAGAGAAGAACGGTTATGAGAACGTAGTCACCTCCTTTTTCAAAAATGAAGGGGAGTTCGAGAGGGTGAAGCACTCTCTATCTCCGCTTTACAGATTTGTAATTTGTAGATAGACAGAAAAGAATTTACATTTTAAAAGGGTAGGTTACAGACTAAAGGTTTCGAACCCTCCCCGAGAGTTAAACTGCTGAGCTAGCAAGAAATGAAGATGTTAACAGGCCATTACCTAGTAGATGAACTGCTGCTTGAAGAAAGAGGCGCTTCCCGCCCCCTGCTACATATCCACACATTAAGAAAGATGTTACAGAAGTGGCACCGAGACAAGAAAATCAGCAGTTTTTATACCCTCGTGGAGAATTCGAGACCTTTCAAGAATGAGTAGACACATCCCTCAATTTTACTGGGTCGCTAAAAGTTACACATCAACATCGAGAAGGAAAGACACTATTGGTCAGAAATTTATTACAAAAATTAGTTATTGGTTAAATTCAAAACAGGCGGAAAGAAGGATAACTGTTGCCAACCCCCAAACCACAGAACAAAATTTAGTAAAAGCAAAACTTATGAATGCTAAATTTCTTCAAGAAAGTTCATTTCTTTACACCCGAGTGCGTTATCAAAGTTTTGGTAGAGACATCTGTTAGAGAATGTCCAAACTTCTTGATACGGAGCAAACAAACACAAATCAAAATAGACACAGTTCAGAAAACTTCAAAATTACCGTGGTGACATCTTCCGAAAAACCGTTGAGTTAATTCAGTTTGTTAAAGTTCAGGCTTTCTCCTGTAGAGGAGTTTCCTCTGGCGCAATATTTGAATTAGCGGCGTGGAGGTGTACCACCCGGTACACATGGTATTAAGGCAGAGTAAAGAAGTGACAAACTTCACAAAAGAATAAAAACATTGTAACTCTTTCAATAGTACTCTTTATTTGTGTTAAATATTGGAAGAAAAGCAATTGAGTTTGTAAATGTTTGCATCTCCAGGCTGGTGTCTTAGTGATATAGTAAAAAACATTCTGTACTGGTAACTTCATTATTGCATTTCATCCTTGATATTCTAAAATTGTTTGACTGGTTTGATCCTCAAAAGCTCTGTCGAAAGCTATCATAGATAGCCTAGGCGTCACTGAAGAGACGTACTAGGGAAATGAGGAGTGAGGTAGTTTCCCGTTGCTATCCTCACTGAGCCAGCAGTTGCTATTACATAACAGTCTGCCAAGCTTCTTGAAATGCATGCACCAACCGACCCTATGAACGACAATTTCGCACCATTCATAGCAGAGACTGGCTGCATAAGGAATGGCATTACCAGCATCGCTCATACCTCAGTCACTTTCATATTGTCAAAGCGAAGGATGAGACAGGTCAATGAAAGTAACAAATTCATTCTAGCCCATACCAGTACACTCTAAGCGCGGGAGCACTATCTTGCATGAAAAACATTTGTCGACGGGATGCAAGTTGCATGTCTTCCAAGTAATCAGGCAATGCAGTACGCAAGAAATTCGTGTAAGCCTATTCGGAAGAACGTAGGGTCCCAACAAGGAATCACCAACAATGCCTGCCCAGATGTTAAGGGCGGACCCCTGTTGATGAGACGATTGGATGATTATATTAGGACATGTAAATTATTACTAAAATTAATTTGTGTCATAAAGTTTGAATAAATCTGTAAGTATACGTATTCGGACCCACGTTGCCATAACCTCTTTTTCTTTTCACTATGTGAGGAATCCATTCCTCAAATTTTGCCCTCGAGTTTTTGTACACACTGTATAATATTTAAACGGAAGTAAAGGAAAAATGTATAATATTATTCGAAATTCTGGATCCTTGTGGTCATACACTACAGATAGTACTGATGTTCTTTTTGAAATATATTAGTAATAGTGCGTGAAATACAATGCCTGACGAACAAATTGAAGCACCCAGAAGATGAGGAGGAAATGAAATGAAACTTCAAATATTGAGGGGGTACGTGATCTTATTTCAGTGATTACAAAATCGAGTCAAATTTACAAGAAAACTTGGCAGTACGAGTCCACTTATTAGTATGACGTTGCAACCCCTCTGGCCCGGATATATGCACTGATTCCGTCTGGACGGGCGGCATAACGCCGTTGTGTCCTCTCCTGAGGCAAGCTGGCGCAGAACAGTTGTAACTGTGCCTCGATATCCTGGATGCTGGCACTAGGACGGAGTTGACGTCCAAGCTGGTCCCACACATGTTCTATCAGGGACAGATCTGTGGATCTTGATGGCCACGGGAGTACCTCAAATTACGTAGACAATTCATAGAGACACGTGCTGTGTGTGGGCGAGCATTGTTCTGTTAAAAAATGGCACCACGGTACTGTCGTATGATAGGACGAGAACGTCCGTTACGTTCTGTTGTGGCGTCAGAGTTCCCTCAATCACTACCGGCCGTGACCAGAAGTCGTACCGAACGGCTCTCCGCACCATGACGCCAGGAGTAACCCCGCTGTGCCCCTCTAAAACATTGAAAGTAAGGGACCTCGACCCATGTCGCCTCCATACTCGCAGATGATCGTCGTCCGGGGAGGTGCAGAACCGCGACTCATCGCTGAACACAATGCGACGCCATTCATCAGCAGTCCATACTTCCCGATCACGGCACCACTTTCATGGCTAAATTGTTAGCGTGCTAGCCTTTGGTCACAGGTGTCCCGGGTTCGATTCCCGGCAGGGTCGGGAACTTTAACCATCATTGGTTAATTCCTCTACCACGGGGGCTGGGTGTATGTGTCACCTTCATCATCATGTCATCCTCATCACCACGCGCAGGTCGCCTACAGGAGTCAAATCGAAAGACCTGCATCTGTCTAGCCAAACTTGACCTCGGACCCTCCCGCCACTAAAAGCCATACGCCATTTCCATTTCATTTCGGCACCACTCCAAACGCAGCCGTTTGTGTTGTGGTGTTAACGGCAACCTACGCGTGGGAGGATAACTCCCTCGTCTGGCTGCTGCTAGTCTCCGACCAACGGTGCGGGCTGAGATAGAACGTTGCAGGTAGTCGAATACTTGTTCTTGGATGGCGGATGTGAAGGGTGATACGATGTGCTTCGTGCACAATACGGCGATCTTCCCTTGTGGTGATCAGACGTGGTCGACCGGAAACTTGACGACGAGTATGCCTGCCCTCACATTCCCATGCAGTCCAGCATCGGGCCACTGTCACATCCGAATGCCCCACAAATACGAATATTGCACTATTCGACCAGCCGGCCAAATGGAGTCCCAAAATGAGGCCCTCTCCAACTCTGTTGGGTGCTGGTAACGCTGTCTCACACCAGCTTCACAGTGATCACTCAAGATCTGTCGCTGTTCACACCCCCTTATATACCCAATGAACAACGCCCAACACGAACAACACTAATGCACTCTGGAGGCCGTTCAACCTGTCACAGAAAATTGCAACCCTAATCATGTACATACACGCCAATGGTGTGCACATGTAGGAATTTATATTAACATCCGACCATTTCTTCTGGGTGCTTCAGATTTTCTGTCAGGCAATGTATAATATTGTACTTTACACGGGTGAACATCTTTCATGTCTTCGTTCCGAAATTCTCGCTTCGTCTCATGGATTGGCACAAATGTCCCAACTCAAATGTAAGAACCCTGTAAGGTTGATATGGCCAATATAGCTCCCCATCTTTGTTTGACAACATTATGACTCACATCCCAGGTAGTAAAGTGAGAGAAAATACTTCCACTATATCCAAAATAAGAAAATGATCGGAAAGTTGCAGATAGTTTACGTATAAATAAGGAATACACCCCATTTTTTTTCATTCAGCCGTGTTTGATTTCGTATCACCTAACTCTTCACAGAATAGTATGAGAATACTAATAAAACCCTGTCTTGGAAACCAAGAATAACGGCCGAGAGGATTCGTTGTGCTGGCCACACGACACCTCGTAATCTGCAGTCCTTCGGGCTGAGCAGCGGTCTCTTGGTAGTTCAAGACCCTTCAGGGCTCTAGTGCCATGGGGTTAGTTACTAATAAAAAGTTGGCACAAAAAGGAATCTCATTGTATGCACATTGAGCTATATGTGTCTATTTGTATTTACAATCAAAGACACGTTTCTGAAATAACAGAAAAATTAAAAATTAGGTGTGCTAAGACTAAGCAAGTGATGATTTTATACTCTAAATATCTTTCCTCAGTGTCGTCATCATACATTCGTAATTCACCTCAATCGTTCAGCGTTTGAATACCGTTTGCGAATTACTTTTACAGTTTCTATTGTACTGCGTGTTTCAGATCCATGCATCTCACTATGTTCAATGGCCTAAAGTAACAGGTGCATTGGAGAAATACATTTTCAGTCAAACTGAGAATATGTTGGCAACCACGCTACTATATCTGTGCAACGGGCGATCAACCCTAACCAAAGGTGATTGATGAAGCTTCGTGTTGTCGTTGCACCTCGAAAGATCACTATGTGAAACATGTTGGGTTAGAACTTTGGCCGGTAAGTTTCTAAAATTGTCAAGGATATCTCGCTGTTCATAATATATGTGCTGCGGGTCAGTATTTCTCCAAGAAAATATATGTTTTAGAAGCAAACGACTCGCTAGAATAGGTTTAAAACGTTGCGCATGAGTGGATGAATGTTCCGCTAAGAGTAGAACCTTAGAAAATGTTTCGGTTGCGAGTTTTTAATTACTGAATGGAGCAGGAGCGTTAACGTAAGGAGGAGTTGGTGGATATGCTTTCAGTGTGAGAGAAAAGTAGAAGATATGGATTTCTTTTGTTGGCCTACATGTGTGACATAGTTTACGCGACATAACCTGATAGCGGGGCGATCTTGTGGGAAGGATTAGGACTGCAAGTGAAACATTCACACCCCTCATGTTGTCGAATGTGCAAGAAAGTGTTATTAGGTGCATTGAAGTGCATATTTAAAGTTTTCTTCATTCTTTTACTCAAGGCCTTCACATTTTCAAAGGTAAAATGGAGAGGTTGCCGGTATATACACATTCTGAACTACAAAGCACCAGTTACATTTGGCCACAAAACTTATTGATATGTAAGTACCTGAAGCACGCTGTACAGTACATCTGTATAACCGTTACAATTGTGGTAATAGAATTTACAGCCTATACTGGACGGCTACAAAATGAAAATCTGAATATTCCAAGTTATTCAGTATCCGGTTTATCAATACACGTTAGGTGACTCAGTTAGTTTTAACATAACATGAATGACCTAATAAAGAAAGCAGTCATATTAAAAATCTACATAATACTAATGTGAACATGGTGGACATGGTCAGGACTCAAACTCAATCTCTTGGTTGTTACAAAAGAAGGACTAAAGTATTGTCAACCTAAAGTTTCAATTAAAATATGATAAAAAGTATAATATTTTGTTTATAAGAGGTGATCTCTCAAAACTCTTCAAATTGTATCTAACCAACTATATTAAGCTTCTTAATTTTTTCTGAAACATTATTTCAAATGAAGATAATAACTCTCATATTTTAGAAAAATACTCCATTTTGTTGGCAGTTTAACGTTGCGATAACAAGCATAAGTTTGGGCTAGAAAGTAGCCCGCAGTGGAAAAGTAGCGACAAAGGTTCGAATTAAGGCACTACTCTGCAATTTGGTTGCTCTTATACTTGGAAATCTTAGAAAACTGTCTTCAGGTGTAAAGGCGGTGGGGTTTAAACCCACCATACCACGAATAGAAGTTAACAGCTACACGAAAAGTATGTTCTAGAAGCAATTGCAGCGCCAAGTAAAACCTAAAGTATGTAAATTACGTCGTCGAACGACAGTAGAAAATTTACCTTCATATCTTAAATAAATGTGACGATACTGATACCTCCATGATGTTACGGAGCTGGTTCTCGGCTATTCACGAATTGAAGAATATTCGAGCCTTCTGGAGGCAATTGAAAATAGAGGTGACAAAAATGTATTTTTATTTGACAATAATATTTTAATTTCTGTATCGTTTATGTCGTCATCGCCCCCTTAAAAGAGTGAAATAAGTGACCAACACTAGACATATGAAATTTTAACTCGTATATCTGCCAATCTAACGGGTGATTGGCCCAAGCAGTTCACCACTTGTTGAATAAATGATAACACAAAACATGCATACATTCTGTTACAGGAAAAATCATCCCCCTTAAGTGCTAATTCGACTTACCGCTTCGCGATAACAAATTTTCGATACTAAAATGTATGACACACAAGGTCGTGGTGTTTACGTGACCGATGTTATCGTGTTCATAGCTACGGAATCTCCAATTCTAGAAAGAATCCGAACCAAAAAAGGACGTAATTCTTCGTTTCAAAAAACCTCGTACATTGACAGGGATTCGTACCGTCACAATAAGTAGGCCCTAAAGGTTCTTTCTATATTGAGCTCGGAGTCCACCATGCACTAGGGTATACCCATGGTCATCCACTAAAATGCTAATAGAGGATCCGGAAACGTATACATAATAAGTAACAACATTAATAGTACAATGACCAGTCATGCCGGGCTGAGTGGCGCAGACGATTGAGGCGCTGGCCTTCTGACCACAATTTGGCAAGTTCGATCCTGGATCAGTCCTGTGGTATTTGAAGGTGTTGGTAGATTTATTGACATATAAAAGAACACCTGCAGGAAAAATTACAGCACCTCGGCGTCTCCGAAAACCGTCAAAAAGTAGTTAATATGAGATTAAAACAATAACATTAATATTATTATTATTATTTATTATTATTATTATTATTATTATTATTATTATTATTATTATTATTTTGCTATTTGCTTTACGTCGCAGCGACACAGATATGTTTTATGGTGACAATGGGATAGGAATTGGAAGAAATCGGCCGTGACCTTAATTAAGGTACAGTCCCGGCATTTGCCTGGTGTGAAAATGGGAAACCACGGAAAACCATCTTCAGGGCTGCCGACAGTGGTGCTCGAACCCACTATCTCCCGATTACTGGATACTGGCCGCGCTTAAGCGACTGCAGCTATCGAGCTCGGTATTATTATTATTATCATTATTATTATTATTATTGTTATTATTATTATTATTATTAAGAACATTCATACCTCTTAGGCTTAATTATAGAATTTTGGGCTTTTGAACGTTGAATATGAGAGCCACCGTGAATTAATCACGTGGCTTCGTAATCTCCGGTTTACGAATACCATTGATATAATTTCTGCTTCTATGCCTTGGAACCATTAAACAACTGATTTTACCAAAAGCATCGTCCTATTTCCCCTACCCTCCTTAAACCAATCCATTGTTTCCAGAGGAGTCTTGCTCTCCCGTTTGCCTAAATTAACATCATAACTTATGTATGATTATGCGTATCGCTTTATTCAACGTACCTAATCATTTCCAAACTTGCATTTGTTTTTCGCTTTCATCTACCTTTTTATTATCTTATGTAACATGTTACACGGCCGGCTTTTTATACACTTTATATTATTCATACAGAATATTTCAATGAGAAAATAACTCATTTCTGGTCATTATGTAAACTTATGGAATGATAACTTTTGAGATTTTGAAGGTAATAGAAAAACTAGCGATGGCAGAAGTAAGGAGAAAATGTAATGCAGACCAGAACGAGCAAGAAACGCCTATACTAGGAAAATAAATTTGCTCACTTAGCATTGTATGAAAGGAAACTCGTGTCCTCGTCCCGAGGCGATGCAGCTCTTTTCAGGTACTACCCCACTGGATGAGGTGAGCTTCATGTACCATTTATATCACATACAAGCCTTCCTGTCATTCTTAAATCTCTGACAGTACCGAGAATTGAACCCGGGCCCCCGAGGACGGCAGCTTACAGCACCAACATTTGCGCTATGGGGGCAGACTGTACGGAATTGAAGCATGGACAATGAGCAGCTCGAAATGAAAGATATATGAAGCCTTTGAGATGTGGTGTTACAGAAGAATACAGAAGATGAATTGACTATATTGAATCACGAATTAACAGATACTGAATTAAATTGGTGAGAATAGAACGATTTGTCAAAATTTGACCAGAAGGAGAGATAGAATGGTAGGACACATCTAAAGACACCCAGGACTTGTCCGGTTAATATTTGTGCGAAGTGTAGGCGGTAAGAACGGTAGGGGTAGACCAAGACATTAATATAACAAACAGATTAGAGTAGATGTAGGACGTGGTAGTTACGTAGAAATGAAAACGTTAGCACAGGGTAGGGGGCACGGAGAGCTGGATAAAACCAGTCTATGTACTGATGATCTAAACGACAACAATAATAATTAGGTGAGGATTTTTTATTTATATAATAAAATTCCGTATGTTAGGCAGACAGCCATTTTCTGGGACATTCCAACTCAGCTTACTTGTGTATCAAATGGGGGCGGTGATCTTGTGTTAAACCACAACCAGGCCAGTGCGTGTACAGGCAGATGATAATCCATACAGGAAATAGCAAAAGCACAGAACGGATATTGGCGCAGTGACGTTATGACCCTGGATTTGTCTAAGGAACTTATTAGGAAAACTTGGTTTGATATGGAACGGAAATACTGAAGCTGAAACTAGTGTGAATACCGGTACGTGAAAAGAAAAAGGAGTTTACTAGGATATATAAACCTAGGATGTGTTATTCAGCCGACGATTCTTTACTATACTCTTTGCCATGACTATTGTCAGTGTGTCGTGCTGTTAGTCATATTTGAGAAGTCCGTGAAGAATTGTGTAATTCTGTTTCATTTTGCCAGAAGCTACGAACTGTCGTACGTTGATGGTTTTCCTATTCCATCTATCCATTGCCTACGATCTATGGGAGTTTCTCTCACATACTAAAACATCCGTCATTTTTATTCTCCATCCGTCTTTTTCACATTCCTTATTTGTTGTTACACTCCAAATAATTTTATTACTACCTGACCTAATATTTCCTAGTTATTTCGAGTGTATTCAAATGATACATTTTTAGACTCTTCTGGTATTTGTTAACCAGCGTTTCTTTTTATGGTATATAGTGTTTCCATATATAGCATAACATCATTGAAGTAATTTTTTGACAAATCTTAATTTTCAAGTTAAGATTCTTATCCTGAAAGCACATTTCCACGCAGTTTTCTCCGATTTATATTCTGTTATTCCAAGACAGTCCTTTACTGTCCGTGCTTGCTAGGTATTTCTTTTCAGCGTCCGGGACTGACTCTCTGATTGTTTTGATCTGTAATACTGTTTAATTCTACTACTTCGGTCTAATTTCTTTTACTTGAATATTATTTTTCAGTTAAGAGATTTCATGTGTTGCATGATAATATAAGACATGCTCATTTCACTGTAGATCGGATGCTAATTTGCCTCTTCAATGAATCTTCTGAATATTTCCTGACATTTTCGGAATCCAAAGTTCGTAATGTTTTTCTGTACGAGGGTTAGGACATAAGTCATGGTAACAATTATTTCTCACATTTTCACGATGCTACCATCAATGGTCATATGTCGTGACAAACATGACACTCGTTATACATGGACACAGCATGAGAGTGGCGGTGTATTGGACAGGTACCACGAACAGGGCAATGGGAATGCAGTAGTGTGCCAGGCTCCGTGCAGAACGGGAAAGAACAGCGTACGAAGTATCGGAGGTCATCCCCAAGGTGGAAGAACCATTGCGTGGGAGACGATTTGGAACACAAGAGGACATTGCGAACGCTATGGAACATAAGAATTCAAATTTCACGTATGGTGAGGTGACTGGTATCCGACGACTCCCGCATCATTGGGAACGTGTTGAGGACATTCTAGGGCACTGCATTGAGGATTTACCATAAAAATATCCGTACTCTCTGAGAATGAACATGGTTGATATCCTACACCTGGTAAACCTACTCGGCATTAGTCATATATTCCACGGCGCCGTACGCTCCCCACTCATATCTGGATACTTCTATTTGTCTGGTATATCCCGTATTCGTGCGAAAAAAATCGCTTCCATAACTTATGCTTCAAACCTCGTATTGTACACCTATGTTTGGAAACAGAACACCTTGAAAGACTAGATATAGGAAGTTCATATTCACAGGACATGTTCATTAGTGTGCTCTGCAGAAACTATTAGCAGTTCAATCACCTAGATTCAGCATATGTCCTCTTGCCAAGTAGGCACTAGGTCCGATAACATGTACCATGCGTGATGGAATCGACGCGTATAAGGCGTGAATGGCGTCCTGGGGTATAGCCATCCATGCTGCATCCTCCTGGTTCCATAGTACATCTTTGTTGGTTGCAATTGGTCACAGCGCCGCACCCGTCGCTTCACCATATCCACTGGCGACAAATCCGATGATTGGACGAGCCAGGGCAACAGTCTGACATCATGTGACACCAAGAAAGCTCGTGTTCTTCAAGCAACACGTGGTTGCGCATTGTCCTGCTGAAATATGGCGTCTGGGGTGTCATGCAGGAAGGGTATGGCTACGGGTCGCAGGATATCATTCACGTAGGTCAAACTGGTCACAGTAACTAGGACACCCACCATCTCTGATTTGTGGGTGTATCCAATAGCAGCCCACACTATAAAGCCTTGAGTTGGCGCTCTATGTCTTACGCGAATGCAGTCAATGTAATGACCCTCCTCCTGTCTGCAGCGAACCAAAATGTGACCATCATTTTCAAACAAACAGAACATGGATTCGTAAGAAAACACTATCTACTGCTATTGCTGTCCCCAATGACGTCGATCCATACACCATTGCAGTCTAGCATGTTTATGCACAAGAGTCAAAGGTAGGCGGTGATGTGGAGGACGCGCCGGTAACCCAGACCATAATAAACGGCGACGGACTGTCACTCCTTATTTTGTACGATGTGTTACACTGTTCCACTGTTGCACCAGAGCCGAGGAGGACGCAAATCTGTCCTGCAATGCCATTCGGATGAGGTTTCGATCTTCTCTGGGGTATCCGGGTGGTGCGACCAGACCCATCTCGTCGTTTACTATGGCCTTCATCAAAGTCACTCATTTGACGGTGCGGTTTTTGCATACATCTGCGAGGCATCCTCCACGTCTGCTCAAGTCACACTGATCCATTATCTTCGGTTAATAGCGACAACGAGAGCAGCAGGCACATTTTACCAGTCGGTGTTGGTGCGCCGAAATATCAGAGTGGATCATGAAGCTGAGGGCAGACATGGTTAAAATGCTAATAATTTCTTCAAAACCTACTAATGCATATGTCCTGTAAATATGAACTTCCTACTCTAGTCTTTCAAGGTGTTCTGGTTTTTATGAACATGAGTGTATTTCCGATTCCACCATCGTATGTTTGTCTGAGTATACCGAGGGAGATTTAGCTCTAAGTCTTTTCACCCGCAGAGTTACGCATACCGTTCACTTAATCAAACAGTTGCTGATGAACAATGGTACTCCGAACTCTACTGTCTGGTTTTAACTCTTGTCAGGAGCAATTTATACTCCCCTCCCTTGCTCTCTTTGCTCCCCTCGTCCGATTACCTCAGTGGAAACAGAGTGTTAATATATATATATGAGTATAATTTGGTTCTGTTATTGAGGAATGCACATAGCTCAAAGGAATAAAGATATTGATATGCTGAAACACTTCGAAGTATTCTTCGATTAGCTTGTCTCAAAAACATAACAACTTCCATAACCATGTATTAGACGTTTTGATAGTGACCACATACTTCTTTCCTTTGCAGATCTGAGGAATGATTCATTCACCCAGCTGTAACGTAGATTAGAGCTATCATCACGCAGCTACTCAATGCTGAGCAAAGGATTTCGGTAAGTAATACTGAAATACCTAAATAACTTAGAAATAGGCAATATCTGCGAAAGTCATTGTGTATTGAGCCACTGAATGTTGGATAAAGGTATATAAGTATTGCAAGATGCAAAACTAAACACATATTTTAGATAGGGAGACAACTTACAGTAGTAAGAAGGACATTGTCTACAAGTGAAAAATCGACGTTAGTTTCGAATTGTAAAAAGTCGAATGGGACGTACAACATGGTAAGAGAATGGCGAAAGTCCCAATTTAGTTAATTATTTACTATCATCGTGTCCGCTTTATCCACTGACAAAATCTCAATTAAATCAAAATTAACATTTATGAATACTCTCCAGAAACACGCGTAGCTTAGTTTAATTTTTGTATTTAATTACAAATTATATGTTTGTGATATTGCATATTTGAAACCTTAGCTTTGGTGAACATTATTACGAAGTATTATATGGTAATGACTCATTACTGCGTACCCAGATAAGTTAATTAGAGCATTTCAATTAAGAATCCTGTCTGGTATAAACTAAAGATCAATCATAGTTTTATTTTGATCAACTCTCTTGTCAGTTCGATTACCCCTAATATCAGAATACAGCAAATTACGCTTAAATGGTAGTCGCATTAATAGTTGTAGGTACGTTTGATTGAGGACCATATGTACACTCATCCAATGGGTATAAGGTACATATAGTGCTCACAAAGCAAACGTATCAAACTTTTGGCCGGCTGTAAAAATTCGTGTGCCTTTATTTTGCAGACGTAGATTATACAGGACCAAAACATGATCATTTATTTGTACAGAAAGCAAAAATGAACAAAAATACACGCACTTTTAAGCTTGATTGTCCCAAACCGAAAGTCACTGCACTTCAATGCAACTGAAAACAAACTGAAACTTACATTTAATACTTGTCAGTACTCTGTGTTCCCACCTCTGACTCGTAGCACAGCAGCACACCGGCGTGGTATGCTTCTGATAAGCCTCCAGATTGCATCCTGGGGGATGGCTGCCCGTCTTCCAATAACGCTGCTGTCAGCTCCTGGGTGTGCGGGGTTGCTGTGGACGATTCTGAATACGCCTACCAAGTAGGTCCCACAGATGCTCGATTATTGACGTCGGGCTACATGCGGGCCAGTCCACTACCTGAATTCCAGCAGCTGCAGGGAAGTCCCTGGTGGCCCTAGAAGAATGTGCAGTGGCTCTATCATGCACTAATGTGAAACGTTGCCCAATATTATCTGCAATCGGTAGTACATGGTTCTCCAGGACCTCCCCAATGTAGCCCACAGTTGTCAGTCGCCCCTGAATGACTGCGAGGTCACTTTTATGGTTCAAAGAAATTCCTCCCCTAATCATCACTGATCCGTCACTGTAAGCGACTGTTTCCTGCAAGTTGCAAGGTAAATTTCGTTCTCCTTTGTGTCGCCAGATTGGAATAGGATCAACTGACCCAGAAAGCTGAAAACTAGCATCATCGGCAAAGAGTACTGAGTAGAATGTCGGAACTGCCAGTTGACATGCTGTTGTGCAAACGGCAGACAGCAACTTCGGTGATGAGGGGTGAGCCGGGTCACTTTAAGCGGTCTCCGGGAATTGAGTTGACCTTCTCTTAGTCTATTGTGGACTGTCTGTGCACTGACGACAGTCCCATGTGCATTAGTTCACCGTGTAGGTTCCTGGCGGTGCTGCGACGATTTCGGAGGGCCTTTAAACGAAGAATTTGATCCTCTGCTTGCGCTGTTTTCCGTTTTCTCCCTGAATCAGGTCACCGTTTGACATTGTGTAGCTCTTGATATCGCTGCCACAACCTGCAGATGACTGGTTGGGGCTCATCAAGCCACTCTGCCACGTAACGCTGCGTGCGTCTTTCTTGCAAGAGGGTTACTGCACGCATGACTTTTCCTGATGGTAAATGCCTTCCCACGTCTTGTGCTCTATCCTGCGTGTGCTGCTTACGAATACGACACCTCATACAGAACTGACAGACCACGCCGTACGTCACGAACCACTCTTGTTTGGGGTACGGTCACAAAGATAACTGCTGCGACTGGAGAGTTATGTACTTGACTTCAATATTCCACCAAATTAATGTCACTAAGGGATAAAATAACAACCATGCAGAGCACCATGAATGTGAAACAGCATGTGTGTACGCTAGTTTATTCCAAAGTTGTGATATGTTTCTTTTTGTGAGCAGTGTACATCCTGTATTTATTATATTTAGATGAGCAGAGATTTCAAACTACGGTATTATGACAATAAGATCTGAAGCTGAAGGTAATCTATAACATTGTTTGTAGACTTGCCTCAAGTATTATTCACAAGGAAGACATCATTATTTCTATTGAATAATACATCCTTATTCAAGGGTACTTTAAATGCATTATTACATTTATACTACTAGAACTGTATTTCCCACGATGTATGTTTATCATTCAATCCTCTGCGCAGTTTAGCTGCATCTTAAGCGTACGCTGGATGCGAGGAGCATCGAACTATTCCTTCTTTCTAAACTAGATAGACCTTTGGGGGCATTGGGTGGAAAAATTAGTTGCTGTGGACTTAATTAAAACTCATCCCTTACATTTGCCTAATGTCGTAATGGAAAATAAGGAAGACCATCATCAGAAATGCTGACGGTGAGTCTTGAACCTACCATCTCTCGTATATACGCGTTCAGCATTACTACTCGTACTGTGTCGCCAGTGACCTGTATGGGAAGTGCTCCACTGCTGGTGGATACAAGGCGTGTTAATGTCTTGTTCATCATATTTCATTCCTATAATTTTGCATCGAAATGATGAAAGTAATGTTTGTGTTTCCTTGTAATGTACGTGAATACGTTGTAAGTAAATCTATATATAAAATAACTTGTCCTGACTGACGGATTCATCATCGGCGAGCCAAAACTGCTGGACATAAAGAAATGAAATTTCGGGGATACATTCATATTAAGATGAAGGTGCTCGTTAAGAGAGGATTTTTGGATATTCCGTCGCTAAGGGGGTGAAAAGGGGGGTGAAATTTTAAAATGAGTGTATCTATATCTCAAAACTTTGAAAGTTTACAGATGTAAAAATTGGTATTTAGAATCTTCATTAAAAATAAAGAAACAAGTATTTTTTTGGTTTTCGGAAAATCCCAATAGGAAGGGCGAAAATGGGTGAAAAAGTGTTTGAATGCCTTTAATGAGGATACTTATATCTCAGAAACTGAAGATATTACAGACCTGAAAATTGGTGTTTGGGAGCTCCTTTAAAATAAAGAAACACGTATCTTTTTGTTTTTGGAAAATCCAATTAATTGGGGGGGGGTAAAATGGGGGTTAAATTTTAAAATGAGTGTATCCATATAGCAAAACATTTAAAGTTTATATATGTAAAAGTTAGTACTTAGAATCTTATTTCAAAATAAAGAAACAAGTATTTTTTTGTTTTCGGAAAATCCCAATAGAAGGGGTGAAAAGGGGTGAAAAGTGGTTGAATGCCTTTAATAAGGATCCTTATATCTCAGAAAGTGAAGATGTTAGAAGCTTGAAAATCGGTATTTGGGATGTCCTTTATAAATAAAGAAACATGTATTTTTTGTTTTTGGAAAATCCAAAAAGTGGGGGGATGAAAGGGGGGTGAACTTTAAAAATGAGTGTATCTATATCTCAAAACTTTCAAAGTTTACAGATCTAAAAATTGGTACTTAGAATCTCCTTTCAAAATAAAGAAATACGTAATTGTTTTGTTTTTGGAAATTCCAAATAATGGGGGTTGAAAAGGGGGGGGGGGTGAATTTTTAAAATTAGTGCATCTATATCACGAAAGTGTAAAAGTTTACAGGCGTAGAAATTGGTATTTAGAATCTATTTTCAAAATAAAGAAACACATACTTATTGTTTTCGGAAAATCCCAATAGTAGGGGTGAAAAGTGGTTGAATGCTTTGCCTTTAATAAGGATCCTTATATCACAGAAACTGAAGATGTTACAGACCTGAAAATCGGTATTTAGGATCTCCTTTATAAATAAAGAAACATGTATTCTTTTGTTTTTAGAAAATCCAAATAGTGGGGGGTGAAAGGGGGTGTATTTTAAAAATGAGTGTATCTATATCTCAAAACTTCAAAAGTATGCAGATGTAAAAGTTGATATTTAGAATCTCCTTTAAAAATAAAGGAACACGTATTTTTTGTTTTCTGTAAATCCCAATAGGAGGGGTGAAAAGTGTGAATAAGTGGTTGAATTCTTTAATGAGGATACTTATATCTCAGAAACTGAAGATATTACAGACCAGACAGTTAGTATATGGAATCTCCTTTAAAAATACAGAAACATTAATTTTTTTTTGGTTTTGGGAAAAATCTAATTAATGGGGGTTAAACAGAAGTGATAAGTTGGGGTAAATTTTTAGAAAGAGTATATCTACAGTATATCTTAGAGACGTAAAATATTACAGACGTAAAAACTGGTATTTGGAATCTCCTGTTAAAGCAAAGAAACAGGTATTCTCGGAAAATCCAATGAAGGGAGCGGGGGGGAGGAGGGAATTGAAAAATTAATTGAATTAATTTTATGAGGATACTTACATCTAATTAAAACTAAAGTTGTTATAGACGTGAAAATTAGTATTTACATTTTCTTTAAAAATAAAACGACGATTTTGGGGAGGGGGGGGAAATTATCTTTGGGTGCTTGTGTGAAAAGGAGTTGAATTCGTTTCATGAGGACACATATCTCAAAAACTCAAGATAATCGGTATTTAGAAGGTCCTTTACTATTAAAGAAACAAAATAATTTTTGCTGGAAAATTCACTTAAGGGGGCAGGATGTGAATGTCAGTGAAAATAAATTGAATTATATTTATGGGAATACTTATATCACAAAACTGAAGGTAACACACGTGAACATTGGTATTTGGAATCTCCTTTAAACATAAAGAAACACGCCGTCTTTTTTTGGCGGGGGGCGTAAATCAACTTAACCGCGCTGGGGTGAAAACGGTGGTGAGACCAATTGATTTTACTGTTCCTAATGTACTTGTAAGGAGCCTCCGTGGCTCAGGCGGCAGCGCGCTGGCCTCTCACCGCTGGGTTTCGTGGTTCAAATCCCGGTCACTCCACGTGAGATTTGTACTGGACAAAGCGGAGGCGGGACAGATTTTTCTCCGGATACTCCGGTTTTCCCCGTCATCACTCATTCCAGCAACACTCTCCAATATAATTTCATTTCATTTGTAATTCGTTAATCATTGCCCCAGAGGATGCGACAGGCTTCGGCAGCAGGCACAATTCCTATCCTCACCGCTAGCTGGGGGCTTATTCATTCCATTCCTGACCCGGTTGAATGAATGGAAACAGGCTGTGGATTTTCAATGTACTTATTCTGATCATAAACCGATTATTTTTAATCTTTCCTGGGTTCGTTTTCAAGAGCCATCTTTTCCCTTGGAGAACCTTCTTAGATTACAGTAGATTCTTCTGGCATATAATTAAAAATTTAAACACATTTGAAATAAACGATAGGAATAAGATTGACCGTGCAATTGTTCACCTCTATAATAATGTAAATAATGCACGGAGGTATGTCATTCATATCGCCAGAAATCCTGCGCACTTGTGTACGGGCGACAATGGTGCTGGTCATATGGTCATCAATGACAAAGGCTGCAGATGTAATTTACCGCCAAGTAACGGTCTTGCAGTTTGCTGTGGGGTCCAGAACATCAATAATAATAATAATAATAATAATAATAATAATAATAATAATAATAATAATAATAATAATAATAATAATAATAATAATAATAATAATAATAATAATAATAATAATAATAATAATATTCCGGACCGTCGTTAAAATGTGCACCGTGCTGAAAACGGGTCCTGGACGGGTAATGACTACGATTGCAGTCCGGCCGCCGGTTCAGTACCGCCAAGGCACCCATGTCGACACCACGCCGGATCTCCTTAAGGATTTGATCCACATTAAAAATGGTTATAGGAAAAGACGGCAAAGATTTAGGGACCCAACTGACCCGGTGGAATACCAGGACCTCGCCCGGGAAGTACGAAATCGATTGCTGCAAAGAAAGATTGAAAAATGGGAGGAAACTTCCCCTAATCTATTAGAAAACGAGTCAGATCGCGAATTTTGGCGGATTCTCTCAGAAAATGAGTCAGATCGCGAATTTCCCCTGATTATATATATAAAACAATAAGCATTCAATTATAAACTTCAGTGTGATACCGTAGCGAAGCACGGGTACCTTGCTAGTCCATTCATAAAATCTTATTTTATATGAAAATTCCTTTTGGATTTCAAGCATACCCTAACATCAGCATTACATGTCACCCATGCAGTAACACATTTCATGCTGAACGTACAACCTAAAATGATGAAGTTGAGTTTTACAGCGAAACCCCAGAAAATATTCAACAACCATACAGATAGTGAAACACATCTATGAATTCTCTGTAGGATATAATTCAGGCAATGTTAGCAAGAATATTTCGACTGGAAATGTACATTACTGTCATGAATGTGATCGTTTATTTGGGCTAATATTCCTGAATTGAAAATGGTGGTAAGTATTCCAATGGGACTTAGTGTTATATGAAAAATCTCGCAAACCGCATGAAAACAGGCAGGCACAATGTACAGTAGCCTATATTGTGTTTCAGTTATGGAATTAGGCCCGCTTGAGTGAAACGTTAACACTTTGTGATGAAAAACCGCTCTCTCCTCATTGAAGTGATAGCTGTCTACATGTTCGGCGTAGCCTCGGAAAATTGCATCCTTCAGAGAGTATTCGGCCACAATATACAGGATTAAGCCAGGAAATATGACGGAATATAACAACTTAAAACTCTCACTCGTCAGTGTTGTTGATTTCTATGAAGAGAACTTCGTTCAGAACATCGATGAAACAGCAAGGCTCTTTTTCGCAGTAAATATGGGATGTACTTGATTGGTGACAGACCACACGCGGCTCGTGGTACTCAGCTTATCTGCAACATGTTCGAGGGGTTTTGTGGCTGACACGATCCCCTAATCTCCCTCTCACTGAGCATTGAACATACGTATATTAGATATGGTAGGTCCGAGTCTCAGGCGTTACTTCAGACGACCTGAGAGTCTTGCAAAATTCCATTAGTAGTCTAAGGGAGGAATATAGAATATTGAACATTTTATCATGGGAGACTATCGCCCACTCTGTTATCATATTCATGCAGTTACACAGATTTAAGGTTAATGTGACGTGTGGTCTTTGGAGAGGCCTGGTGCAGGTCTTTATACTTCACGCCCATGGGTGACCTACAGGTCTGGGTGTGTGGTGATGATAATGATGATAATGGAGTAGAGAGAGGGTGAATGCTAGTGTCGTCAAGTATCCTAGTTCTGATGTATAACGCCAAAGGGGTGTGATAAAGGCTTGGCGTCTCCATCTGACGGTCGAATCGCCATCAAGATTTTCGTATGATTCCCCCCCATATCAACGCTGCGGAGAGGTTTTCAATTTAATCCGGGTTTGGGCATGCAATCTAGCGATTATAAACGGTATACCACAACCTTTTCTACCCTACTGGCCAACATTCGCATGGTGACTTTTTGTACCAGCGGTACTCAAACAAGCTATTTGAAATGTGATTCCTTTTCCAAACACCACTTTACCAGTGTCTTCCACCTGTCGTTTACCACGATTGAAAAGGAAGGGAGACAAACTGCAACCTTACCATATTCTTTCTAGGTAAGATGAATATGTGTGACCTTTCTGAGTTGGCGCTTTAACGATCATAACCACCATGCAGACTGGTTTATGGGTAAACAAAACATAACAATTATCCCATGAAAAAATACAGCCAGGGGTTGTTGTCCACGTAGGGTAAACAAATTCTGCTTGGTATCTCAGAACAGTTAGCATTATAGCTCTTCGGGACCTGTTCTTGTATTGAGCTGGTTTGTGATCATTCCCTATAGTTCACTTAAGTTACCTGCTTCCGTACTTGCGAGCAAATTGAAGTATCTACAACTGCGAGGTTCTTCAGTCTGTCCAAACCAGATCAGGATAAAATAAATTTAGAAAATACCTGAAAAGTTACCATTAATTAAAAACAGAATGACATGTTTGGTCCTTGAAAGAACATCATGATTTTATCATAATAATAATTACTATTATGAGTTCATGAGTTTTATTAAGAAGTGTAAAACATTTAAATTACGGTGTATTTCACGTACATTTCTGTAATAATTGATGAAATGTTAGGGCTTATATCAATAATGCACTACCCTTGTGCTTCATCTCTCCTCACTAGTCCAACTAGGAGTGAATGCAATGTGGTGCAATGCACCATTGTATTATTACATTTATATGGCTGGAACTATGTTCCCTGTGATTTATACTCAACCTTTGATCTTCCACTCAATCCAGCTGCATCGTCAACGTCTGCTGGATATGAGGAGCACCGAATTATTCCTTCAGTTGCACCACTTGCACTCCTAGCTGCACTGATGAAGAGAGAGGAAGCACGGGAGGAGTATACCATTAACATTTCAACAATTATTAAAAGGGTGTACACTGAATTTTAACATACATGTTTTTACATTTCTTAGTACTTTTCATCTACTAACAACAATATTTAAAAATAATAATTAAAGCGTGATTTCATTTGATACATTTTTCAGTCCGTTGAACTGTTTTGTTTAGGTGTTTTCAAAATGCATTAATTTATCCTGATTTAATTTTGACAGACTGAATAACCTCCCAGTTATAGATTAAGGAAATCGATCTGAAAATAAATGGATTCCACTATAAATAAATAAATAAATAAATAAATAAATAAATAAATAAATAAATAAATAAATAAATAAATAATAAATAAATAAATAAATAAATAAATTGTAATGTATATAAGGCTGTGTACTATCCTAGCCGCTAGATGGGTCTTCATTCATTCCATTCCTGACCCGGTCGAATGACTGGAAACAGGCTGTGGAATTTTTTTTCAGGCTGTGTACCATTGCTAATCATATATTTTTGATTCAGAAATGTCACACATATATTCGTCTTACCTAGAAAGGAATAGGGTAAGGTTCCAGTTTTTGTCTCCCTTCCTTTTCAATGGTGGTAAACGACAGGTGGAAGACGCTGGTAAAGTGGTGTTTGGAAAGGGAATCACATTTCAAATAGAAGGGAAAAAAATTGAGATTTACCAATGGCATAGTTATTCTATCTTAATCTTCAGATTATCTGGATATATATAGATCTTCTTAAGACATACAGTAATTGTACTAGTTTCAAACTAAGAATTGTGTATTAGGGGTATGTTTCGATAACTTTTGTGTCGAGTGTGATATTGCATGAATGTGTAGCATAGATCAATACTTGTGCTGAGAGGAAGAGGAAAGAAGCTTTAGAAATGTGGTGTTAGAGAAGAATGATGAAGGTGACATAGACAGATCGGATCACAAGCGAAGGGATTCTGAGTCAAGCTGGTGAGAGAAGAAGGTTTTTGGTGAATTTTAATGAGTTAAAAGCATGATAATACCACGCATATTGAGTTTGAGAGAAGCGTAACTACTAAGAATGATATGTGTAGACCAAGGCGTAATTAGAAAAACGGCTTGGAATAAATACAATCCGCAGTTCTTACGTAGGAATTAAAAACATAGCACAGGATAAACTGGTATAAAGGGTTGCATCAAACTGCTGTATGGTGCAATGGGCCAAACAACAACAGTGGATACATGCTGTTTGTGGGAAATGATTATAGAATATTTTTATGAGGAAGGGTGCATTCAGTGCAATGTAAAATCACTTTAACGTCGGCTTCCAAATCGTGTGGATGTCAACAGCTCTCGGACAGCCAGCCTGTGTAAATAGAACATTCATCACGTATATTCACTGATGTGTACACTGCACATTCGCTCTCAGTAAAATTGGAAATAGCACTTTCCGATATCATTTCCGGGTACTTCAGTGCATGAACATGTATATATATCGCTTAGAATTGGCATTAAATGTGACATTTCATGGAAAGTAACCAGAATTAGTTGTTCAAAGCCTGTCAACCGTTATTTAATTCCAAAAAGATATTATAATATTTTCAAAGGAATAATCTGATCACGGTAGTGCTTTATAAAAGCACAATGACTGCTACAGTGAGAGAATAACTCGCCTTAATTAAATTGGACATTTGAAGCTTTTATTTGCTTGTAGTTATATATAATTATATTATTTAATGTTGGGTTGAATTACATGTTGTCAATCATATTTCAGTGTCGTCATAGATTTTATCCTTTCACCTCACAGTAAAGTTGTGTCTTTTATGTTAATTCTAAATGTCATTCCTTTAAAGTGAAATGATTGACAACTTTGTCTCACAATAATATTATGTATTTTATGTTGAATATGAATGAAATGCGCATTTACGCACAGCACGATGAAGGTTACTGAAAAAAATCACTATTATTACTATTTTAGCATATTTGAGGCTATTAAAATCACATGAGACGCGTATTTCTTGTGTTAAAATATCTGCCCGAAGGCGGATTGCATACTCACGAAGCACAATCGAAGTTAAAAAAAACAATGAAATGGCGTATGTCTTTTAGTGCCGGGAGTGTCCGTGGACTTCGGCTTACAAGGTGTAGGACCTTTGACTTGACTCCCGTAGGCGACCTGCGCGTCCTGATGAGGATGAAATGATGATTAAGACGACACATTCGCCCAGTCCCCGTGCCAAGGGAATTAACCAATTACCGTTAAAATTTTCGACCATGCCGGGAATCGAACCCGGGAGCCCTGTGACCAAAGGCCAGCACGCTAACCATTTAGCCATGGAGCCGGACACAGCAGTAGGCTACGAAATAGAAAGGAAAACTCAATAGCCCTAAGTAGTGCTAGAAGAAGTCATACTAGGCAACGTAAAATTAAAGTAACATTTATTTTGTTTTCGAAGGTATGAAATATCTTTTTTTCTGGGTATGTGGTGCCTAATTAATAGTAAGTGAAAATATACATTTTTTCTACTTCCTTATAATAGCTGAGTTAAAGTAAAAAGGAACTTCCTTAAGCATAATCCATATGGTACTACCCTGATTTAGTTTAAGTTTTGACCAAAAAAATACATATGAGTATCCTTCCTGACGTATCGTGACTTGTATTATGCCTTTATTTACATGGCGTGACTCAGGCTATAAAGCCTGCTATTCTAACAAACCATGTCTTAAAGTGTACATACAGTTTAACATATATTACACATAACTTATTATAAACACACCCACTATAATACTAAACTTTACACATAGTTATAACATCACATTAAAGGAAAGAAAAAAGAAACGCAAAAACAACCCTGAATAAAAAGTTGTCCTAATGCATCAATGAAAACAAATTTAATAAATCTTACTGACACACGGAAAGAAATAACAAAACAGGAAAAACGGAACTCATGTTTTTAAAATCAAGAATTTCATTTTAGGTCCGTATTGAACTGAGAATAACAGAAAATGAAAATTAAAAAGTCGACATTTTCAATACAAAATAACGTTGAACTAATTAAGTTACAACATTTACTTAGGATTAATTTCGACGCTGATGTGCGTCATCTTCAGCCACTAATGAGAACAGGCAATCGTACATAAATGAATGAAAACATATTTCAGTAAAGCGTTGCACTTTTAAATATTCTTGATATTGAGCTTATGATTTCCATAAGAGAAGAAAAACTTCTTATAGTCACAATATAAAAGTCTAGCCAGCCACTATTCGAAGAACACTCAACACTTTAAAAAATTATAACGTAAACCTTTGTATTCAAGTAAGAATCTTGAGAGTCTTATGTTCGATTAAAAGTTGTAATATTCACATTAAATATGAACAGACGTGCCAAGATGAAAGTATTAATAGATTTCTTCTGTAAATATCAAAATCTTTCTTGAGAACCAACTGTGAAGAGTCGCCTGTTTTAATGATGTAACTTCTTTCTATGGAAACTGTATAACAATTGTGGACAGTTTCCTTTAGACTGATTTCATGCATAACACAGCAAGAACTAAAGAATAAAAAGTAAAGAAAAAAGAAATAAGGGAAGACAACAGAGAAAAAAGGGAATCAAGACAGAAAAATCATGAAATTCACCTCATATGGCCTGTAACTTGTTAAAAAGAGAAAAAGGAAATTAACATAAGAGATTTTATGTGAGAAGGTATGAAGGGAGAGGTGAGGGGAAGGATAAGAAGGGGAATCAGGTAGGATATTGCAAAGGATACGCATAACGCAAGAAAGTATTATGCATGGAACGAAAGACAGAGCTGTTTTTTGGAATTTTAACCCTTTCGCACTCAGCGCGCCGATCTATCGGCGCGAGAGGTTATGGCGAAAACACTCACGGCGCCGATATATCGGCTCTGTCCTATTTAGGCATTTTCGTCATTTCCGTGGCTGTTAAATCGTAACAGTTGATCGTGACGGTACCTTAAAACGTTGAATTTGCGTTTTACTCTACAGATATATCCACCAGCCCTACAAAATATTTTTATTTTCGACAAATGAAATCTGTTGACCGTGAATGTTTATGTTGTGGTTATTTGAAGTTGTTATTGCGTGGATCTGTTTTGGTTGGCTTATGAATACAACAATTTGATCTTGATATGAGTTTAGTTAAGAGTATATTTCGTTTCTTTGGTATATCGTGTGTTCGCTGTACTTCGCAAACTATAATTTTACTCCATTTCATAACTCCGTTGTTGCACGTGCTTGCCTCATCTTTTTATCGTAATGGCTAGGCCATATTCAAGGCCGAATGAGGCCGATATCCTTGAATTTTCAGATGATTTAGACAGTGATAATGACCTTCTTTTGCCGAAAGTGATTCGCATTATGTGGGAAATGACACAGTCAGAGCTGCTCACCGTGCATCGGACCGCGAGGACCTGACATCGATGACCGTTACATGTACAGTGAATAACTATGTGCCATGCTTCATGAATGAATTGCAGCACACACATCATATTGATATCAAATTAATCAGAAATAAATGTTCTTTCTTTCACGTCTAAGAGTAAAGAAGGAATACGCAATAATGTCTGATTTTTCAGCCATTGAAAATCAAAAATTATTTTTTAAATTTATTTTCAAAATTTAAAATCTTTTTCTGGCTTTACCAATAACAATACGTTTTAGGTATGTTCATTTCTGAAATGCTCATAGTTTCCTGTATTAGTGTGATTTATTTTATTTTAATGTGTGTTAAACTCTTTACGTGTTGATTTTTTGTAAGTCGGTTTGGAAAATGACAGAAATTAGTCTGAGTGTCTTCGAGCAAACTCCTGTATATAGGCTGAGTGCCAAAGGGTTTATTATTAAAAAATAAAATAAGAAAATCGTACAATAATTTTTGTTTTTCTGAGATGTCATTTAAATTTAGGACTGCATTAAAATATTGGACATCATAATCTAAATATCAAGAGTGTTTTAAAAGTGGACTTTCCACTTTTCATTTTCTGTTAGAACTTACGTATTTACACTCAGCTTGATCCGTCCAAGTTCCGCTGCCAACATTTCGTTTTTAAATATCGGTTCAGATAGTGTGTCTCTTATATCACTAGGCAACGAATTTCATGTTCAACTGTACTGGCAACAAAATAATTATTGTAGAGGGTGAATCTGTGATTTGGTATGGTCTGTGATGAATATTGTTGTATCGTGAGTTGAACCTCGGACGTCTGCATGGAAATCTATCAGTGAAGCCTAATCACACCATGATGAAAATCCTTAAGGAAGTGAAGTATGATTTAATGCACATGATTGGACTGAAGAGTTAACCCAGGTCTGCTACTGTCCTATTTTAAGGACAGAAGACATACTCACCATCTTTTACTACTGCCTAAGCCATCAGGCAAAAGTTGGTGCTAATTGTTATGTTGGTAGCACACTAAAGATATACATTTTCATTTATTTTGGTTTCAAGCAGTTTAAAGAAGTTTCTGTACATTGTTGATAGTTTTATAACAAGCAGACCTTGGCATCATGGAAAAGCTCGTACCCTGGAAGAATGAAAGGTTAATTATGCAGTACCTTTTGTTGATATTTATAATCCAATTGATGCAATATGTTGTTCAAGGTACAAGTAATGAATATATGAACTCTCCGTTCTTGGTAGCGAATAATTGACTATGTGATTTTTATTTATATTTGAGTGTCCTCTTTTAAGGACAGTGGGCATAAAGGGTACTATTATATAGTTTGTTTCTCCTCTATCCCAGCTTGTCTCTGAACGAGATTTTCTTAATTCTGGAGGAAGAACCAAACTGCAATGAGGCATCTGTTGCTGTGTTACCACTTAGTTCCATGGATGACATCGTTACCGATGAGGAATCCCGTGAAGAGGACTTTTTGAACATGAATCATTTTCCTGGATCACAGTTACGTGCTGATGCTGAAATGATGTACCATGAACAAGACGATGTAGTAGATGAAGAAGTTGTAAATAACACTTCCAACTGCGACATTACTGAGGAAAACCACCCGAAATTGACCATGTCTTCTAAAACTTCATACGTGTGGGCGACACATGACTTGGAAGCTGAAACGGCAAAAAAGCGCAGTCGTCCAAGGCCGCTGGAAAATGCTGATTTCCGATATGACCACGTAGATCACATGATTGAATCCCAATAAAAGCAAACAAGGTGCAGGGTATGCGACAAAAAAGCGTTTATGAAGTGCAAAAAGTGCAACATAACGCTACATGTGAAGTGTTTTGAGAAGTACCTCCATGCCGTGTAGAAGCACCAAGGTCCTCTGAAGCCTTACATTTTAGTGTATTCCCTTCATTTCAAACTCTAACAATTCATTCTGTATTCAGACTTCATGTATTAGATTCGAATTAAGAATAATATAACATTAGAATGACATACACATTTTTCTTATTATCATACCCCTTTTGCCCACTGTCCTTTTTATAGGACACCCCCCTCCCTGTCCATGTAACGCACCTGGTCCTGAAATACGTAACATTGGGGATCATCATACAACCTATAGGTCAGTTATATACCATTAAACTTCAAATTCAAGCAAAAGAAATTTTGGGCAGATCTGGGTTAATTTCTGTCACAAATATGTTTCATTTGACAAATAACCTAGAAGTTGCTTTAAAAATAGATCGTACCTTCATGGACGAAAAGTTCCAATAAATTCAGTTCGTTTGTTTCGTTAAGACATGGACGCATTTCCAATTATTTTATTTCAAAATCACCGGGCGAGTTGGCCGTGCGGTTAGGGGCGCGCAGCTGTGAGCTTGCATCCGGGAGACAGTGGTTTCGAACCCCACTGTCGGCAGGCCTGAAGATAGTTTTCCGTGGTTTCCCATTTTCACACCAGACAAATGCTGGGACTGTATCTTAATGAAGACCACGGCCGATTTCTTCTCACTCCTAGGCCTTTCCTATCCCATCGTCACTATAGTACCTATCTGTGTCGGTACGACGGAAAGCAAATTGTATAAAAAATAGAAAACAACAACATTAGTATTCAAGAGTTACGACGAATGAGATATCACGTAAGGTATTTTATTGGTATTCAGTATTGAAATGTATAAGCAAAAGGCGAAACCGTTGACAATTTCTCTAATTTATTTGTTCAGGACTATTCTAAAATTCTACCGGATATGTACTTCGTTCTTCACCTTAAACTTAGCGGGGTTCGTCATGGACTGTATGGATCTACTTCCTTCAGTTCCCTGTACGGTCACTTCCTGTTGCTATGCAGCGTTGTAATCTATATATATTGTGCCCTTCTGATCAGAGCATGTATGGTGATAATCTTCTTCCAAGTTCTGCCACGGCTATCTGAAAAAGAAACATAACTTACCAGCACATAGATCCTCTTCTCCGGTTGATTCCTCGGGTAAGGGCTTGTATAGGGGCGTCAAAACTAAACTACGGGTCAAGCTAACTAAATACTTTGTAATCCCAAGACTGAATAAATTTAAACGAAGTAAATTTTATTAATCAAAACTAATGAACTGAAGTAAAGTTAAAATGAAATTGAAAATTGAATGTAAATTAGATTGAACAAAATAAGCTGGATTTATGTAATAATTATAACATTTGTAACATAACACACTGACATGTTAGCTGAGATAAAAATAAATGAGTTAAATTATGAAAATATAGGTCAGTATTAAATAACTTAAATGTCCTCACTGAGTTTCAAAAAGAACTGAAATAATGTATCAAGATTTACCAAGTGATGAATGTTGTTAAATTTGTCTGTAAACATGTTACTGTTAATCACCCAATAATTAACTCAGTGTTTCCAACAGTCTAATATTTGATTCAATCACGTAAACGTGTGGCCTAAGTCTCAACAGGGAACCAAGAAAACACACACACACTGTCGCATTAACATTCCTTCATCGCAATGTAGTCTTACATGTTTAAAATAATTATTATTATTCAATGGCTGGAATAATGCAACTCGTGGCTGCTTTTACATTTACCATAAAATAGAATATTGAAGATACACTTATCAGCCATGATCACATCAAATATAATTTCACTGTGAATTTATTGGACCAATCTTAAATAAAATACAAACGAAATTGCCCATGGTGGGTCAGTGGTCAACAGAGCCCCCTCATCAAATGGGACTCCTTACCCTTTTGCCGCAGATTGTGTAAACACAGTCATCTGTTTACCTTTCCTTATACATCATTAACATAACCACACAAGTTTTACACTGACAATTAGATTTGCGGCGTTTACATTTATTTGTAGACTAGCAAGATACCCGTGCTTCGCTACGGTATTATACTGAAATTTATAATTGAATGCTTATTGTTTTAGATATATAATCCGCCGAAATTCGCGGTCTGACTCGTTTTCTGCGAGAACCCACCAAAATTCCCGATCTGACTCGTTTTCTATTAGATTACGGCATGTTTCCTGCCATTTTTCAATCTTCTTTTCCAGCAATCGATTTCGTACTTCCCGGGCTAGGCTCAGGTATTCCTCCCGGTCAGTTGGGTCCGTAAATCTTTGCCATCTTTTCCTATAATCATTTTTAATATGGATAAAATCCTTCAGGAGATCCGGCGTGGTGTCATATTGGGTGCCTAGAAGGCACTGAACCCGCGGCCGGACTGCATTCTTAGTCATTACCCGTCCAGGAGCCGTTTCCAGCGCGGTCCGCACATTTGACGACGGTCCGGAACATTATTATTATTATTATTATTATTATTATTATTATTATTATTATTATTATTATTACTATTATTATTATTATTATTATTATTATTATTATGTATTGCTGGAATGGATGATGACAGGAAAACCGGAGTATCCGGAGAAAAACCTGTCCCGTCTCCGTTTTGTCCAGCACGAATGTCACATGGAGTGAACGGGATTTGAACCACGGAACCCAGCTGTGAGAGGCCTGCGCGCTGCCGAGGATCCTTATAAGTACATTAAGAACAGTAAAATCAATTGGTCTCACCTCCTTCTACACCCCACCGCCGTTAAGTTTATTTACCGGCACACTCCCCCCCCCCAAAAAAAAAATTAAAAGAAGGCTTGTTTCTTATGTTTAAAGAAGATTTCAAACACCGATGTTCACGTCTATTACCTTCAGTTTTGAGATATAAGTATCCCCATAAAAATAATTTACTTTTTTCACTTCATTTCACACCACTCCCCCCCCCCCCCCATAAGTGAATTTTCCCGCAAAAAATACTTGTTTCTTTAATAGTAAAGGATCTTCTAAATACCAATTATCACGACTCTAACTTCTTCAGTTTTTGATTTACGTGTCCTCATGAAAGGAATTCAACTCCTTTACACTCCCGCCCTCCAAGATGGTTTTCCCCCAAAACGCGTTTTTCTTT